>NC_134099.1:96815703-97116060 GCF_000715075.1 Nicotiana tabacum | reverse complement strand
ATCTTCGCGGCACCCGGATGGATGGAGTACCGCAAGCTATGGGCCTCGGTCAATATCAACTCCCGAATATCATCCACATCGGGTGCACAGATACGACCCTGCATCCTCAATAACATGTCATCTCCAATAGTCACATTCCTAGCATCGCCATGCTGAACTGTGTCCTTAAGGACAAGCAAATGAGGGTCATCATACTGCCGCTCCCTAATACGATCAAACAATGAAGACCGAGAAACCACACAGGCTAGAACCCGACTGGGCTCCGAAAGGTCCAATCTCACGAACTGACTGGCTAAAGCCTGAACATCCATCGCCATGGGCCTCTCTGAAGCTAGTAAATATGCCAAACTCACCAAACTCTCTGCCCGGCGACTCAAGGCATCGGCTACCACATTGGCCTTGCCCGGGTGATATAGAATAGTGATATCATAATCCTTCAGTAGCTCCAACCATTTCCTCTAGCGCAAGTTCAGATCTTTCTGCTTGAACAAGTGCTGTAAACTCCGATGATCCGTGTAAATCTCACAAGGCATACCGTACAAATAATGTCGCCAGATCTTCAAGGCATGAACAATAGCAGCTAACTCAAGGTCATGGACATGATAGTTCTTTTCATGTACCTTCAACTGTCTGGACGCGTAGGCAATCACCCTACCGTCCTGCATCAACACCGCTCCCAGTCCAACTCGTGAGGCATCACAATAAACCTTATAGGACCCCGAACCAGTAGGAAAAATTAGAATAGGGGCTGAAGTCAAAACCGTCTTGAGCTTTTGGAAGCTCGCCTCACACTCGTCTGACCACTGAAAAGGAGCACCCTTCCGGGTCAATCTAGTCATAGGGGTTGCAATCGATGAGAACCCCTCCACAAAACGACGGTAATACCCCGCCAGACCAAGGAAACTACGGATCTCAGTAGCTGAGGAGGGCCTGGGCCAACTCTGCACGGCCTCCACCTTCTTTGGATCTACCCGAATGCCCTCACTCGATACCACGTGGCCTAGGAACGCCACAGAACTCAACCAAAACTCACATTTTGAGAACTTTGCATATAATTTCTTTTCCCTCAGGGTCTGAAGCACTGTCCTCAGGTGCTGCTCATGATCTTCCCGACTCCGGGAGTATACAAGAATATCATCTATAAAAACAATGACAAATGAGTCGAGATAGGGCCTGTATTCTCTGTGCATCAAATGCATAAAAGCTGCTGGGGCGTTGGTCAGCCCAAATGACATGACAAGGAATTCATAATGACCATACCGAGTCCTGAAAGCAGTCTTCGGGATATACGGCTCCCGAATCTTTAGCTGGTGATAGCCTGAGCACAAATCAATCTTAGAAAACACCCGTGCGCCCTGAAGCTGGTCAAATAGATCATCAATACGAGGCAAAGGATATCGGTTCTTCACTGTAACTTTGTTCAACTGACGATAATCGATACACATGCGCATAGAACCATCCTTTTTCTTTACGAACAAGACAGGAGCACCCCACGGTGAAACACTGGGTCGAATAAAACCCTTATCAAGCAATTCCTGTAACTGATCCTTCAACTCCTTCAACTCGGGAGGAGCCATACGGTAAGGAGGAATAGATATGGGCTAAGTGCCCGGCAACAAATCAATACCAAAATCAATGTCCCGGGCAGGCAGCATGCCCGGAAGATCAGCTGGAAACACATCGGGGAAATCTCGTACTACTGGGACAGAGTCAACAGAAGGGGTATCAGCATTGACATCTCTCACATAAGCTAAATACACGGCGCACCCCTTCTCAACCATACGCTGAGCCTTAAGAAAAGATATAACTCTACTGGGAGTGTGATCAAAAGTACCACTCCACTCAATACGGGGAATACCTGGCATAGCCAGCGTCACGGTCTTAGCGTGACAATCAAGAATAGCATACTGGGGCGATAACCAGTCCATGCCCAAGATAATATCGAAATCAACCATATCAAGTAATAAAATATCTACCTTGGTCTCAAAACCACGAATAGTAACCAAACATGACCGATATACGCGGTCCACAACAAGGGAATCTCCCACGGGAGTAGAAACATAAACAGAAGAGCTCAAAGTCTCTCGGGGTGTATCCAAATGCGGAGCAAAATAAGATGACACATAAGAATAAGTAGAGCCTGAATCGAATAGAACCGATGCCTCTCTGTGACTAACCAATATAATACCTATGATAACAGAATCGGAGGCGACAACCTCGGCACGATCAGGAATGGCATAAAATCTGGCGCGACCCCTCCCTCGAGGGCGACCTCTATCTCCCCGATCTCCGCCCCTGACTGGCTGGGTAGGTGGGGTGGTAGCTGGAGCTGGAACAATGGCCTGAGAACTCTGCGGGGCACGCTGTGGCTGAGAAGTGTGTGGAGGTGCACCCCTCCCAAGTCTAGGGCACTCCCTCACCAAGTGACGTGTGTCACCACACTCGAAACAAGCTCTGGGAGGACGTGGTGGCTGTGACTGGCTAGGGCCAGGTCTGCTAGACTGACCTCTGAAAGCACCCCGCGCAAGAGGCGCGCTAGAAACTAGAGGTGCATAATATGGCTCCTGAGATCTGGGAGGAGCTGGAGCATTGCTGGCTGCTGGAAGAGCTGAATGAACGGGGCGACTCATATAGCCCCTACCATGATGACCTGCAGCTGGGGTACGGGCACCAGAAAAATGGCCCGACTCACGAGACCTCTTGGCCTCCCTCTCCTCTCTCTCCCTAGCATGCATACCCTCAACCCTCCTAGCAATGCTCACTACCTGCTGATAAGAAATATCCATCTCCAACTCACGAGCCATGCTAGATCTGATGGAAGGAATAATCCCCTCAATAAACCGGTGAACCCTCTCGCGGACAGTAGCAACCAAGGCTGGTGCATGCCTAGCAAATCTGGTGTAACAGATAGCATACTCTGAAACAGTCATAGCACCCTGGCGCAAATGCTCAAACTCTGCACGCTATGCGTCCCTGAGGCTCTGAGGGACGAACTCTCTCAAAAACATGTCTGAGAACTGGGTCCAAGTCAGTGAAGCAGCCTCGTCTGGACTGTCTAACTCATAGGTGCGCCACCACTCATAGGCGGCTCCCCAAAGTTGGAAAGCAGTGAAAGAAACCCCGCTCGATCTGGAAATGCCCATAGTATGAAGAATACGGTGGCAATCCTCCAGAAATCCCAAGGCATCATTTGTCGCTAGTCCACTGAAAACCGGAGGATCATACTTCTTGAACCTCTCGAGTCTCTATTGCTCATCCTCAGAAGCAGCTGCCCCATCCTCGGGCTGAACTGGAACTGCAGTCTGTACAGGAATGATCTCTGGGACCTTCTCAACCTGCACTCGCTGCTCAGGAGTGCGGGCGGCGGGAGTCTGTGCCCCTCCCCCGGCCTGGGATATGGCTGCAGCAAGGGGAAGCAACCCTGCCTGAGCCAGCGTGGTGTACATACTCATAAACCATGCCAATGTCTCCTGAAGGGCTGGAGTAGTAGTGGTTGCAGGCGTGTCGGGTGCCTGAACTCCGGCTGGATCTACTGGCGGTACCTTAGCGGCAGCTCGCGCATGTGCTCTGGCTACACCCCGTGTGCGTCCACGGCCTCTGCCCCGATCCTGCCTCTGAAATACTTAAGGAAAAACCGGATTTTCCAACAATTAGCTCAAGTACGCGCTCGTCGCCTCACGTACAGGGCATTTCAATTATCAAATATAGCACATCATAAGGGGACAGGTCCCCCACACAAGGTTAGACAAGCCACTTACCTCGAATGCTCCAACTCAAGTCTCGATTATAGCTTTACCTCTCGAATTCACCACCCAACCTCTCAAATCTAGTCACAAATTACTTGAATGCATTAATAATTACTATTGGAACTAACCCCAATGCACAAAAATAGTTTTTACAAGGTTTTTCCCAAAAAGGTCAAAAATACCCCCGGACCCACGTGGTCGAAACTCGAGGTTCGGACCAAAACCCTGTTACCCATTCTCCCACGAATCCAAATATATATTTTGTTTTAAAATCGAACCCCAAATTGAGGTCCAACTTCTCAATTTGTAGAAAACCTAGGTTCTACCTAAAACACCCAATTTCCCGATGAAAATCTTTGATTTGAAGTTGAAATCATGTTAAAAGATGTTAAGAAGTAGAGAAATTAAGTTAGAAATCACTTACCAATGATTTTGGAGAAGAAAAGTTGTTTGGAAAATCGCCTCTTAGGTTTTGGGTTTTTTTGAAAAGTGAAAAATGACTGAGATTTTCCGAACTTGTATACCTTTCTGAGGACCTGGCGCGAACCGCTCAAAAATGTGTTGCGTCCGCGCCGAGTGGGAGAAAAATTGGGGCTTCTCTGAACCCTTCCAGCGTGGAACACACTGTTTTGGTGCGCGGTCGCACTGGTTAACCTGAAACCCTAGCCCTCAGACTCAGCCACGCGGACCGCACAGAAAGGCATCGCGGCTGCGCGGCTCCAGCGCGGACCGCGCGGAAATGACCGCGGCCGCGCTGGTGTCTGCAACACCTGAACCTGCATTTTCTTAAGTCCAAGACCTCCCGGGCCCCATTCAATACTCACCCGAGCCCTCGGGGCTCCAAACCAAACATGCACACAACCTTAAAACATCTTAGGGACTTACTCGTGCGATCAAATCGCCAAAATAACATCATATACATAGGATCAAGCCTTAAACACATGATTTTCTTTCTTCAACTTTCATAACTCAAAGTCTCCATTTTTAGTCCGAAACACGTCATATGACATCCGTTTTTAGCCAAACTTTACAGATAGTGCTTAACACATATTTAAGACTTGTACCGGGCGTTGGAACCAAAATACGAGCCCGATACCTATAATTTTCTAACTCCTTTTCATTTCAAATTTTCATATCAAATTTCGGAAAACAATTTCTTTCAAAAATTCATTTCTCGGGCTTGGGACCTCGGAATTTGATTCCGGGCACACGCCCAAGTCCCATATTTTTCTACGGACCCTCCGGGACCGTCGAATCATAGGTCCGGGTCCGTTTACCCAAAATGTTGACCGAAGTCAATATTATGCATATTAATATCAAAATTCATCAAATTTTTCACATAATTCGCATATTTCAACATAAAAGCTTTCCGGCTACGCGCCCGGACTGCACACGCAAATCGAGGCAACTAAAAGCGAGGTTTTCAAGCCCTCGGAAGCACGGAACAAGGAAGAATTACGGTGATGCCCCTTTGGGTTGTCACAATTTGTCACTTCCATTTAATGTTATTCACGCGTGGCACCCTTTTACTGGTTCTGCAACTTTACAACGCTTTTTAGGTCTTTTTCACGGCTTCACTGATCACGAAGCGTCAGTTCTTATTATGACTTTTCCATCATTGCATCTTTTCCTTTGATGGTTGCTTCGCAGTATAAATATAGTTTTCTTCTTTGTCTTTATCACATAAAGTTCTCAAAATATTCAGTTCTTGAATCTTTGTTTATTTCTTCCTCGTACTATCATGTCTTCATCAACCCTAACCCTAGAAGGGTCCCCATAGTCGATAACTTCCTTAATGCCCCCAGTAGGAGCAGAAGGGGAGGTAGGCTTTGTAATTTAGGATCTTCATCCTTGCGTGGTTCCTCTCTTCCTTCACCTAGTTCTGGCCCTTCTTTTAGAACTAGAGGTTCTCTTTCACCCAGATCTTCTTCTAGAGGTAAAGAATCTTCTAAACCTCTTCGTGAACCTCTAGTAGAGGAGATAGTTCCTGCAGAACTATCTTTCTATAATGACAGAGAATCTCTTAGAAATCAAGTATCTTCTTTAGATCGTGCTGATATCTATCCCACTCAAATCACTAAAGGTTTGATTTCTTTAGTCCGTAGAGACTGCCATTGGAGTCATGACTTTCCTATCATTATTCCCAATCCGAATCAAAGAATTACCTCTTACTTAATCGAATTTTCCTTTGTCTATACGTACCCTTTCACATTAGGATTCAAACCTGCTATTGATTCTGTTATTCTCGAGTTTTGTCATTTCTTTGATGTTTGCTTAGGTCAAATTGGCCCAACAATATGGAGGGTTGTTGCCTGTTTGAGGCATTTGACCAACATAGCCAGTGTGTCTTTTACTTTCTCACATCTAATTCATCTTTACTCCCCTAGACTCTTTCACAATGGTGTTTTTACACAAGTAGCCAAAAGCAAAAGAGTTCTAGTTAGTCCTGAAGATAACAAAGACCGTGGCTGGTATGCCAGGTTTGTTGCTGCCCCCACTGTTGGTTTAGTGGGTGATGAGAATGTTCCCTTCCCTGAGAAGTAAAATTTTGCACGTGAGTCTTCTAACTTTCTCGTACCTTTTTCTTCAATTTTGTTGATTTTTCTAATTTTACTTTCTTTTCTAGCAACCATGGGAGTTGTGGAGGATATTCCCAATTTTCGTGATTGGGTAGGAAAGCTGTTGAGTATTGCACCAATGGATGTCAGATCTTGGAAGACCCTTTCCCAACATTTTGGTTGGAAAGTAAACACTCATGGTAAGAACTTTTATTTTATTTTACATATTGTTCTTTCCTGAACTTATCTCAATCCTTCTTTCTATCGGGATTTGCTATTCGAGGAGTTACTGCTGAGGCAGTTGCGGCTTCTCGTATCTCTTTGGAAAGGGCTCAAGAAATAATTCTGTGCTCTTCATAGAAAAGAAAAGCCGTTGATGACCAAGATTCCAAAGAAGAGGAAGACGGGGGTTCCTTGGTAATAAGGCCACGGGCTCGTAGACGCATTATTTTCGATGATGAAGCAGAAGCATCCCCCCGCTGTTCTATTCCTCTTACCAAATCTGTTGAAGCCCTGGTAGTGATCCCTGATGATATTGATGATTCTCCCGCTGCTCTTCATGATTCTATTGGGCAACCTTTTGACCGCGGGTTTGGTAGTGAAAGTTTAGGTCCCATTTCAGATGAAGCTCCCTTGGCTTCTTTTTCTCCTCCCGTGCCTGTGACTCCTACTTTGCCGATTATGGCTGCTTCCATCCTCCCCAAGCATTTTTTACTACTTCTAATGTTCCTCCCCCACCTACTCAACATGCTGAGGTTCGTTCCTCAAGTAGGAGTGGTGCTATAAGGCAAGTGATTATTGAAGTCCCCGCTAAGGGCAAACTTTTAAGGAAATCAGGTCAAGCAGATGTGTGGCTAAAGCCTTTAATTGGTCCTGTTGAGAGAGCCAAACTAGAGAGCCATAGTTCTTTGACCTTGATGAATGACATTGTGCATGCTTCTTTAAAGGTATTCCTTTTTTCTAACTTTTACTTTGTCATTTTTCTATCTTTGGGATTCTCATTTCCTTCCCTTTTCCCTTTTTAGGCCAATCTCATCGGCACGGAGATGATGAAAAGGGTTACCCTCTAAAAGTAGTTAGTGCGTGATTACCAATTGGAGGCATATAATTGGAAGGAACAGTATGAAAGTCTTCAGATCGACGTGGAGTACTTAGAAGAAAGTAAAAGTACCTTGGAGCAGTAGGTGCGGGCTTTGACTTCGGAATTGGCAGTTGAAAAGGCTTCCTCCAGTCAAGCAGACAAGGAAAAGGTTCGTCTTGAAACTTCTTTTTCCGAGCAGTTTTCCAAGGCAAGTGAAGATATTAGAGAGTTGAAGGCTCTCTTGGATGCAAAAGAAGCCTATGCTGGTGAAATCGTGTAGAATTTGACTCAAGCCTAAGAAGACTTCCGGGATTCTTCTGATAAGGTTTGTTCCTTAGAAAATTCCCACGCCTCTCTTTAAGCTTCTTATGAATCTGCCTTGGCTGAAAATGAAAAGTTAAAGAACGAAATCGCTGACTGGGAAAGAGATTATGAGATCCTTGAAGATAAGTCTGCCATTAAAGTGAGTTGGGGCCGTGATACCCTTGTTGAAGCTAGCCAAGAGAATTTTAACTTGGAATTTGAGTTAGCTAAGATCAATGAAACTATTGAGAAGACTTAGCAGAACCAAGATTTTCCTTCTCCCGTGGCCGAAGCTTCCGCAAATGTTGAAGATGATACGTGTATCCCTACTCCTTCAAGCTAAGTTGAACCCGCTGCTGTTGATGTACCTACTTCAGTTCCTTCATCTTCTCAGTGACAAGTTTAAGTTGTTTGAATTCCTTTGTGTCTTTTTTTTTCTTTTTGGAAAATTGTGGTTAAAACCCTTGGTCTCATTTGAGGGTTTGTTTTGGAAACTTAAGTCCCCAGACCTTTTATGGGGCAATATGTATAAACAATTTTAGTTTATGACTAAGTTCATACTTAGTCTAAACTTTTTAATATTAAGAAGTTTTTCGTTACTATTTGAACTTCTGTTTTGTTTATTCTTGCCTTTATTTCTAAGGACTTACTGAATAACTTGCATTTTTACTCTTCAAAAAATGCTTCTGTTAACTTCATGAATACGTAAATTAATCATGAATTTTATAAAAGAAGGCCCTTTTATATTCGACACTTAATAAAGAAGACGTCTCAACTTCATAACGGTATTAATATACGATAAAATAAATAGGAATACACTTGTTTCTTGAAATAACTTTGACAAGTTTTTATTTGAACTTTGTCTAGTTTTGAATAACACTTTACATGTATTTGAATTACATCTATAACTTTCTCGTAATTGTTTTCTTATAACAGATTTAAAAAAGAAAAATAAACACGAGGTTTTTATTTATAACCCGTTTTAGTACATTGCCTTTACCCTAGCTATGGTAAGGTCTTTCTTTAGGCTTAGCTCGTGACTTTGCTCTGTACTTGACTCATTCATTGAGTGAACTTTTCAGGCCTGATCTTTGATTATTTCGTAATCTTCTTTGCCTTCATTATACACATGCCTGTGTATATTATATAGTCTCCCAAGTGTTTGAGCATTGAAGTATGAAGCCTCAAGCACTTGATTGTTCCTCTCATTTGGTCCTTTCCCTGAAAAGGAAAAACATACGGGACTCGGAGGTACAATTATAGATGAAGACTACTTAGCCCGTTTGAATTTCTATCAGAATAATTGTAACCCTAGACCGGGAAGTTTAATTTAGTCCACGTGCCTTGCAGGTCGTGACTCATCATTTAGTACGGGCTAGCTTTTTGCCTATCATCTAAAATCATTAGTAAAATTTAACAATTCAAAAATTAAATTTTAAAATACGGATACCTAACCATGGGTATTCCTTAGAAATAGTATCTCTTCAGGTGAACCACATTCCAATGTGAAGGTAGTATCTTGCCATCCATTGTTTCCAACTCGTATGCTCCTTTACCTGCAATATCATGAATCCTATAGGGTCCTTCCCATGTTGGACTTAACTTCCCTGCATTAGCTGCCTTCATAGATTGAAAAATCTTTTTGAGCACGAAGTCCCCAATTTTGAAGAATCTTAGGCGTGCTTTTCGGTTGTAGTATCGTTCTATGACCTGCTTTTGTGCTGCCATTCTTATTAGTGCAGTTTCCTTTTTTCCTTCAAGTAGATCAATATTTATGCGCATTTCTTCGTTATTAGACTTTTCTGACGCTTGTGTAAATCTTGTACTTGGCTCTCCTATCTCAACTGGAATTAAAGCTTTACCTCCATAAACCAATGAAAATGGTGTTTCTCCCATACTTATTTTTGTTGTTGTGCGGTATGCCCATAAAACACCAGGTAACAATTCTGGACAATTACCCTTGGATTCCTCCAAACGCTTCTTTAAATTGTTGATAATGACTTTGTTTATTGACTCAGCTTGTCCATTACCCACCAGATGATAAGGTGTAGATGTAACCCTCTTGATCTGCCAACTTTGAAAAAACTCTGTAATTTGTGCGCCTATAAATTGAGGGCCATTATCACACACGATTTCCTTTGGCACACTTAACCGGCATATGATATTCCGCAAAATGAAATCTCTAACTTCTTTTTCTCGTACCTGTTTGAATTCTCCTGCCTCCACCCATTTAGTAAAATAGTCAGTGAGTATGAGCAAGAATTTTACCTGTCCTTTTGCTTGTGGTAGTGGACCCATGATATCCATCCCCCATTTCATAAATGGACACGGTGCAATGATCGGATGTAACAACTTTGCAGGTCTATGCATGTTATTATCGTACCTTTGGCATTTATCACCCACAAAAGTTTCCGCTTCTTCTTCCATTTTAGGCCAGTAATAACCTACCCTAATCATGGTTCTTACCAGTGATCTTCCTCCGGCGTGATTTTCACAATGCCCCTCGTGTATCTCTCTCATTACATATTCCATTTGTGAAGGCCCGAGGCACCTTGCTAAGGGTCCGCCGAACATTTTTCGATAAGGATTGCCTTGATTTAAACAATATCGAGCAGCCTTTTTCCGAGGCGCGTGAGCTTGTTTCTTGTCTTCAGGGACGGTTCCATACTGCAAAAAACCAACAATCTCATTCCTCCAATCCCAGGTTAAGTTATTTAAATTCACCTCATTTTTGTCTGGATCGAGCACTGAATGAAACAAATGAATTACGGAAGCATTTTCATTGCTTGCCACGTCTGCTACAGATGCGAGATTGGCTAGGGCATCCACCTAGACATTTTCATCTCTTGATATTTGCATAACTTTCCAGGTTTGAAATTGCCTGATCAGATCCCGTACCTTCTCTAAATATTGTTGTATTTGTGCTTCCTTGGCTATATAAGTCCCCAACATTTGGTTAACCACTAGCTGCGAATCGCTTTTGATTACAATCTGATTAATGCCGAGTTCCCGTGCCAGTTCTAAACCTACAATTACAGCTTCATACTCTGCTTCATTGTTAGTTATAGAATGACATTTAATGACTTGTCGAATGGTTTCACCTGTCGGTGGTACCAAAACAATTCCCAAGCCCGCACCCTTCACATTAGAAAAACCATCAGTGAATAAGGTCCAAATTCCCGGATTAGAGCCGTTGAACACTTGCAATTCTTTTTCTGCTTCCAATTGCATTCTTTGGCTAAAATCAGCCACGAAATCTGCTAACACTTGAGACTTAATCGCGGTTCTAGGTTGGTATGTGATATCATATTCACTTAATTCTATAGCCCACTTGGCTAACCTACCTGACAACTCATGCTTGTGTAATATATTGCTTAATGGATAAGCAGTTACTACAGCAATAGGATGACATTGAAAATAAGACCTTAATTTTCTAGATGCCATGATTAATGCAAGTGCAAGCTTTTCTAATTGAGGATACCACGTCTCTACATCTAATAAAGATTTGCTGCCATAATAGATCAGAGATTGTTTACCTTGGTCCTCATGAACTAAAACAGCACTTACCACTACTTCTGAGACAACATGGTAGATGAGCAGTCTTTCCTCAACCTTTGGTTTTGCGAGCAATGGCGGATTTGATAAGTATGTCTTCAAATTTTTGAGTGCCTGTTGACATTCCTCATTCCATTCGAAATGATCTTGCTTTTTAAGAGCTGAAAAGAATTTAAAACACTTTTCTGATGATTTAGAAATGAATCTTCCCAAGGCTGCAACTCTTCTTGTCAATCTCTGCACTTCTTTTTTACTTGTAAGTATGTCAGAGATTTCTTCAATGGCCTAATCTGTGTGAGATTCACTTCAATACCACGGTTAGAGACAAGAAAACCTAAAAACTTAAAACGGCCAGGCCGAATCCACAAATAACACCATTATTCAGAACAATGGTCATGTAACAACAGTCTAACAACAACATTGTAATTACTCCAAAGGAAAGTGGCACCTACCATGACTAAAATTAAAAGTAATATTCGAGATCATATAAGCTGCATGAAAACTCTAGCATGTGTGGGCACTAATATAAGCTAAGCATGGACGCAACAAAGGGCAGAAAGACTAGGAAGAGTAATAGCATATGTTGAAATAAAGCTAAGATGGGGCAAAAGAAATTATCCGATCAATGATCCATAATGGGTTATGTTATGAACGCACTTAAGGGGAGTTTTATATGCAGCATATACAACCGTAGAAGATTCTGGTATACGTTAGAAGAAAGAATTGAGCCCAAGACTTAGATGAAAGATTAAATTGTTAAAAGATTGTATCATGCATATTTCTCAGCGCCCATGAAAGCTAAACAGAATAACTAATACAGTGAACCCATATCGGGAGATAACTTAAGCCGACATAAAGGCCGATAAGAAAAAGGATGAAAATAAAGAGTTAAATCAACGAAGTAAATCAGGAATCCGATTATTGGACCTAGAAGTTATCGGAATCTTGATTGAGAACATAGCAGAATTACTCTTAATATTAAAGGTGCAACATAGATAGCACAACAACTATATTCTATAATGGCTTTATGATAAAGCTAGTTAGAAGAAGCACCAGCCTCATAAGAAGTCAGTATGGAGCTCCCACCGGATTGTATACACACCAGAGGTGCAAGTATTATAATAGAGCTTCAAATGGTGGATGTGATTTATGCCTATATGGGAGGGAGGTTATGAAAGAAGGATAGAAGAATGTAAGGTGATATTTTAAAAGTAAGTAAGGTAGAGGTGAACAATGTACGAAATACACAAGTATAGAAGGAGTCACCTGAATGTTGAGTTTTGATGAGCATGTCGTCTATATAAACCTCCATGGTTTTTCCCAAATGTTCTTGAAACATTTTGTTCACTAGTCTTTGATATGTTGTGCCAGCGTTTTTAAGACCAAAAGGCATTACTTTATAACAGTAAGTCCCCTTGTCTGTTATAAATGAAGATTATTCTTCATCCACAGGATCAATTTTGATCTGATTGTATCCTGAATACGCATGTAAAAAACTTAATAATTCATGTCCTGCAGTAGCATCAATTAGTTGATCTATATGTGGTAATGGAAAAGAATCTTTAGGACAAGCTTTGTTAAGGTCTGTGTAATCTACACAAACTCGCCACTTACCATTCTTCTTCGGTACCACAACAGTATTGACTAACCAATTAGGATACTTTACCTCACGGATAGACCCAATCTTTAGTAATTTTTGAACCTCATCTTGAATCACTTGATTTTTGAAAGTTCCTTGCTTTCTCTTCTTTTGGTTTGACAGGAGGATACGATAGGTCTTCATTTAATTTTTGAGTCATTACCTCTGGTGGTATTCCTGTCATATCAGAGTGGGACCAAGCAAAATAATCCACGTTAATTTTCAAAAATTCAATCAACTTACCTTTCATGTCCTGGCTTAGATTGGCCCCTACGTAGACTTTTCTATCAGGCAATTGTGCAAATAACACCATAGCCTCCAGTTCTTCAATTGTTGTCATGATATTTTTGTTTTTCTCTGGTTCTTGAATGGTATCTGGCCTTGAGTCTACATCTGTTCGCCCTTGTTTAGTTGAGGTTTGTGTTGTGGTACCCTCAACTGGATTCTGTGATTGCTATTTTTCTTTGTTTCTCGTACTTGAATCCGCTACAGAGTTGATGTTCCTGGATGTATGTTGGTCCCCACGGATTTGACATATTCCCCATGGTGATGGAAACTTAATAACTTGATGCAAGGTTGACGGAACGTCATCCATCTCGTGGATCCATGGTCTCCCAAGGATCATATTATAAGCCATATCCATATCTACTACTTGAAACCTTGTATCTTTGACAACTCCTTTTGCGAATGTAGTAAGTATTACCTCTCCTTTCATCACGACACTGGAATTATCGAATCCAGATAAAGTATGCGCCTTTGGTATTAATTTATCTTCGGCTTGCATCTCACGTAATAATCTTAACAGAATAATGTTCACGAAAATACCTGGATCAATCAAAACTCGTTTTACATTAGTATCATGTACAAGTAGAGATATTACCTGTGCATCGTTATGAGGAGATAATATGCCATCTGCATCTGCATCATCAAACGTAATGCTTTCTTACTCTAAGACATGTCACACCCGTTTCCCTTGGGTAAATGTGACTTTGGAAATTTTATTGGCTGCTGTGTACGTCATACCATTGATGTCTTCACCTCCACTTATAACGTTGATGGTCCTTTTGGGAGAAGGTGGTTTAGGGGGTTCCTGCTTATTCTTCATGTATGCTTGCTTACCTTTCTCACTGAATAACTCGGTGAGATAACCCTATTTTAACAAATGATCAACTTCACTTTGTAAAAACCTATAGTCTACCGTTTTATGCCCGTCATCATTGTGAAATTCGCACCAATGATCAGGATTGCGCCTGTTTGGATTCGATCTCATCTCTTTTGGCAATCGTACCTTGTCACCCATGCTTCTCAAAAAAGCTACGAGTTCGGAAGTGCTCATATTGAAATTATAACCGCCAAACCTCGCCTTCAAGTTTCTATCATCATCTCGTGACTCACGCGTGTTTCGATCATTCCCAAATCTTGATGACGAGCCCGACTCTCTATTCCTCGACTTGTGATCGTACCTTTGATTGTCCTATTTTGACCGTGAGTCTTTTCCTGCTGGTCCCATGTATGGTTCGTACCTATTTTTACCGGACCTTTTTTCGATTTCCGCCCGTCTCGAACTTACCTTTTCTTCTTTTTGAGATTGTGAGATAATATCTTCCTCTATCCTCAGCTTCGTGCTATACCTGTTGTAAACATCATTCCATGTTGTAGCTGGGAATTCACGAAGACTTTCCTTGAGTCGCCTCGTAGCTTATGAGCCTTTTTCATTCAAATTACTTGTGAAGGCTATAGCTGCCCAATTGTCAGGTACACGCGGTAATGTCATTCTTTCATATTGGAATATGTCCACGAACTCTCTAAGCAATTCTGAGTCCCCTTGCTTGATTTTGAAAATGTTTTCCATTCTTTTTTCGACTTTTTGAGCTCTCGAGTGTGTTTTGATGAAAGAATTTGCAAGCTCAGCAAAAGAATTTACAGAATTTTCGGGTAAAAGAGAATACTATGTTAATGCACCCTTAGTGAGTGTTTCACCGAATTTCTTGACCAATACTGATTCGATCTCCTGTTTGGTCAAGTCATTGCCTTTTACACTTTTTGTGAATGCAGTCACGTGGTCTCATGGATCAGTTGTTCCATTGTATTTTAGAATATCAGGCATTTTGAATTTCTTTGGAATTGGGAGGGGAGCAACACTTGGCTTCCAGGGTTGTTGCGAATATTTATCCATATCTATCCCTTTGATTACGGGCAGCACCCCAGGTATTTGCTCTATGCAGTCACTTTGGTCCTTGAGCTGTTTCTGCAATGTTAGTACTAAATTTTGTAAATCAGAATTGACTAAGTTACTTGGTACTCCATTTTGTGATTTGCTGGGGGGTCAACCACTACCTGAATTAACAAGCCCAGAGCGAGGGTTCTCCAAAGTGTTGTTATTTGGAGTGGGTGTGGGCGGTGCAGCTGGTAACTGGCTAGCAAAAGCCTCAAGAGCTTTATTGACCTGTTCAGCAATTAGTTTTTGCAAAGCTTCATCGATAGCTTCAACATTTTCAAATTGAGCGTTTCCATTTGCATGAGATCCATCCGAAGTGCCTTCTCGAGACCGCCGAGGAGAGCTTTGTGGAGAAGGGACCGGGGTGTGATTATCCTGTAGATTTCCCTGAAGTTGTTGGTTTCCTTGAATGTTGTTATTATTGTTCGACATGGTTGATGCAACAAGGAAAGTTAAACTAAAAAAGAATAGATTATTAGATTCCTGGTAACGGAACCAATTTGTTTAACCAAAAAGTGGAATTTCAGTCAAAGTTTTAATTTAGAAGAACTCGGGTTACTGATAATCAAAATATGTATAAGAGAAAGTAATTTGGCTAGCAATAAGATAAAGAAGATAAAGTAAACCATGTATTAAGGTAGTCTTTTTTTTCTTTACAATTGACCCATCCTTTCCCTTTTATAGCTATCTTGGAAATATGCGCATTGCCTTTGTCATAATAAGGCCATTATGGACAATTAAAGACATTAAATGCTACATTATATAATCATTGTATTTTAATACAAATTTTCTAACGTTTTTAGTATTTAATGCTCATTAAATATTGTATCTGTACTCTCTTGTGCTGTCAGATTCATTCTCCTTGATTCTTGGACTTAAATATGTACGTGCATTGAATCTTTTGAGTATCTGTTCGTGCCTCCTCTTATGCCTCTACTCGTATCTGTTGCAACTCGTGCCTCTTTGCCATCATAACGCTTTGACCAGTCTATATGTCATGACACATCAACTTCCAATCACTTTAATATGTAAACTCAATTTTTCCCAATACACCCAGTACCATAACTAAATCACACCAATAGTCCTCACACTATCCAAACTACTTCAAAACGCGTCTGAAACTCACCCGAGCCCCTCGGCTCCAAACGAAACATGCACACAAGTGTAATATAACCATACAAACTCGCTCGCGCGATCAAATACAAACACCAAAATGAATGAAATTTCAAAAGAAAACTCAAGAACCTCCAGAATTGCAACCAAGCATCCGAATCCTATCAAACCAACTCCGAATTGCACCAAATTTTGCAGACAAATTTTAAATAGCAAAACAGACCTATACCAAGTCCCAAAACCAAAATCCAAACCAGGTAGCCATGAAGTTAACCTACGGTCAAACCTAGAAAAATTCCAAACTTTTAAATTGCTAACTTTCGGCAAAACAAGTCAAATCAACCTAGGGGCCTCCAAATTTAATTTTGGGCATACGCCCAAGTCTATAATCACAATACGGACCTACTGAAATAGTCAAAATATCGATCCAGTGTTGTTTACACAAAATGTTAATCGTAGTCAACTCAAGTTATTTTTAAAGATAAAATCATATTTTCTTCAAATTTTCATGTAAAAAAATATTAGTAAAAAGAGACGTACTGCGCACGAAAATGAAGAAACATCAAATAAAACTAATAGAGGTGTCAGAACACGGAAATAAGGGCTAGTGCTCAAAATAAGCTATCGGATCATCATAGAGTGTTTGATATTACTTATCGTTTACATAATAATTTAAATATATCAAAATACATCATTCAATATAAATTTAAAATCTACTATTAGGAATAGGATAAATAGAATAAACATATGATTAAAAAAATGCATAGTAGAAATAAAAAGAAAAAAGGAAAAGGAAAAGAAAAAATATTAAATTAATGAGGGATAATTTGAAAAATATAAAATTAATATGAACATATTTTACCCTATACAGAGTCTCCCTACTTTCTGGTGGCACATCATTGTGTCACCGGAAAGTTGGTGAAGATACCAATACCTTTTGTTGCAGCCAAACGCACACGCAAGTATACGCAGTCGTCAAGTAATAAAGTGACTAAAAGTCGAATGTCAAACCCACGAGGACTTGTGATTAACTATTAACTAAATTAGACTATCTTAATTATCTAAACAAGGATTAAACCCAAAAGAAGTGACGCTAAATAATTAAACTAAAAAGAAAATAACTAATGAACTTTAAACAAAGGAAGAGCAGACTTTTATACTATCAATATGATGAAAACGATCTAGAGTTATGGACTATCTAACTTTCCTATTGTATTCTTCAATTGAATTGACTAACTAATTTATCTAGTTTATTGATTAACATGGTTAATATTGCTCACAAGAATCTGTCGAGTTCTTACTCACCTATTCAAGCTAACCTAACGCCTATATGTCTATGAAATTAGAACTAACAAGAATGCATTTATAATTCCTGTAAATCAACCAAGCAAGGCAATTAGGTATATGTCTATCCTAACCGCGAATCCGTTCCCCGATGCCCAATTTCAAGAACTTGCTCTACTCAATCCTATATGCAATCTAGAATTTCCACTTTCGAGTTCAACTCTAAACTCGTAGATAGTATTCAATTAGTGATCAAGCAATTAAATAATTTTTCGCAAGATTGAATAAATAAACCAATATGATAAATCAAGAAAGCAAAATCAATATCCGAATAACAATAATCATGAAAGAACCATAACCCTAGAACGTGAAGTTTAGCTCCACATAGACATGGTAGCCGAACAACAAATCATACAAAGAAACATAAAAATTGTTACACCCCATATTTTCGTACGTGAAGGTACAACATAAATAAATTGATGGAAGCTCGGAACTGGGATGTTACATCCCGCATTTTTGTATGTTAAAGTTTTGTCCTATGTTAATCGACGTAAGTTTGACCCCAGAGTATAGAAATCATTATGGGCTGGTGAACAAGATAAATTAAACATGAATTAGGGACTGAATGATTTCATAATAGTCGGCATCACGAGAATTTCAGAGATTGCATTCCGGTGATAATAGAATGGACGACAGAAGAATAACATTTAAAGGTCATTCAGGAAGACGCTTTTCTAAAGCAAGCAATGCGAGCAAAGTTAAGCTTAATGGACTTTGTGTTCCAGTTACACTAAGTGTCACCCTCGCGGGTAAGGAATTTTGTTATCCTTGGTAGAGAAGGATTACCGCAAGGCGAGTAAGGGTTATCAATGATGTGAAAAGATGCCAAAAATGACTAGGTAAAACATCTATAGGTAGTCGTCGTAGCTCCAACTCTTAGGACTCCCCAAAAGGGGGGGGGGGATATGGAGTGATGTGACATTAAGTTAGAATTAAGTGGTTCTAATAACTATGGAATGGTAAAGGAAGAATGCGATAAAAATAAGAAAGGGATGAGATTGCACTTATTCAAATCCTACAGATATACTACAATTCCAGAACATTATGCAAACACGATGTCAAGGAGAGGAAGTAAGGTTCCTTCCCGAGATGTTATTGATAGATAAGGAGCCAGTGCGAGAAGTAGGTTAAGACAAAGGAAATGACCCAAGAAAGATTAAGCAGAATATTGATATGAGAATGTGCCAATAAATAGGTTGCAATTGATTCAGAAAGAGCTTAGTTATGGCTAGACAGGAGGTTACAGACAAATCAACAGATCATGCAAGATAAGCATAGTGAACCCCAACATGGGGAATTCATCCTCGCAGTTATAACATTATAATACTTGAGAAATACAGATAGGAGTTGGGGGTAGTTAAAGGTACCGTATGAGTGTTATGGAGATAAAAAAGAGTTCCACTAGGAAGACAATCAAAATATCTGCTCAGAAGCAGCCCTACAAGTACAAGGGCATGAAGGTAAGTAACTACGGATAATTATAGGCGAGAAAAAACATCAAAAATTCCGTCGAGTATACGATGTAATAAGCTCGCAGCTTTACAAGAGTCAGAAGGTCCTTCCTAAATACTACAATAAAAGACTAGCTGAGGAAATAAAGAAGAAGGCTTCAATCTAAGTATAGTGACCTAAAGAGAAAATGGTCATGGAAAAATAGTTGTAGCACCCCGGAAAATTTCGAAGTACTTAAGCGTTATTAAGAAAGTTGACGTGTGTTAATTATATTATTTTGTGTGCAGACAAGGACTATTAATATGGTGGATATTAATTGGATATGATAATAAGTGTATGAGGTGTATTTGAAGTGATACATGTCATAAGGAGATCCCTTGGGGCAAATCAAGATGGAAATTACATGATAGACTGAAGTTCCAAATGAGTACGCACAAGACCTAATTTTGGACAATCATATATAGATATATATAAAGGGTTATGTGGATTACAATATATCCAATGAAAGTTCTTTGAGTCTAGTTTCTATCTCTTCAAACCGTTTGTCATTTGGGCATTCTTACAAGAAATTATAACCAAATTATCAATGGCTAGCGGAGGAGTCTGCAGGTGCGAACCATCCAGGGTCGCATCCGAAAGAATGGCTGGCAGTGAAGTGCTGACATAGCATCCAAGGCTGCATCCGAAGCCTAGAAATCTGGGCATATAAATACCAAGTCGGGGGAGAGAGTATTTTGACTATTGGAGGATTACAGTTTTTGAGGTGAAGGGGTGATTTTAAGCTCAAATCAAGTCCAATCGACCAAGGTAAGTTGTTAATGTTGTTTTGGGTTGATGCTTACTCAATATACATGAGTTCTAACATCATTCTAACATCCAAATTCTAGATTTCATCATCAAATCCTCAAGAACACAAAAATCACCAAACTTGTGATTTTTCAAGATTGATCTACTAGAGGTAATTTCAATGCATCAAACTCATTTATTATGAGTAGTTAGAAGTATTTATTACAAGTTTTATTGGTTGAAAGATTGGATTATAAAACACTACTTTATGGTATGAATAGTATTTTTGAGAAAACAAGAGAGAAGATGAATGGTGAATTTTGGCGATGAAATTGATTGAATACAATGAACCTATGAAATTATTTGTTAGCAAAAGATGGAAGTGATCAACTAAGTAATCATCCGAATTGTATATTGTGCAAGTTTTGATTATGGAAGATGATGAATAGTAACTTGGTGGCATTGAACAATTGATGTAGTATCATTAATGACTCGAGTGGATATTAAAATATAAAGATGAAGTTGAATGGTCTAGCTTGTAAATCTATTTGGTGATTTGAGTTGTTGGAGGCTTGTAGCCAATTTATGAGCCATATATGGATATTGATTAATATCTTAGGTCATATTTCGATGTAATTAGGATATCTAATTGTAGATATCGACTTGTTGGTGATGTTGAGCTTTATAATCAACACTAGAATGATGGAAGAAGATTGTAAGCTTGTGAATGATAATAAAGCGAAAGCGAGGTAAGTTGATTAAAACGTACTCTTCTTGAGGGACTTTCTCTAAAATTATGTTTCAAGTTAATACTTTAGTTGTTTGTAAATGTGCTTTCGTGCTGGTGGGGACAAACAAGTACAAATGTCTCCATGTACTAAAATATTATGTTGCATATGTAGTGTCATGCCATTTTGTAAAATTTTAATTTTAATCTTGTTGGCAAAATGATACTCAAGGTAAATGTTATAAGTTTTTATCAAAATTTACGTATTGACAAGAGTATACATATTTGAGTGCTAAAGATAAGTTTTCATAAAAAGTATTTCTTTTGGAAATTAATGTGCAGAATACCTCTTGTGGTATATTTTAAAGATTGATGTTAAATTGCTAATGACCTTAGCATATAAAAGGTTGTTTATTTAATTTTTGTTCAAATGATTTAGATTTTCTATAAATCCTATGATTTGATAAAAATAGATCCTTTGAAGCTACTATGCTATGAATCTATTTTTGAAGTATCAAATATTTTGGGAGTTACTTGTGTTCACCAAGATTGACTTTGGATATATTGTGTTCGTTGTCATGAAACTACACGTGCCGGTATAGGCGTAGATGGCCACTTTGTGGTATAGACTACAGCAGAGTGCTCTTCCTCGAGAGAATACTATTTTGTGCTATTATTAGCATGGCTGAGTCTATTCGTACGATATTACGATGATATGACCTGATCAAGTAGGGTATATGATACTTGCCGCTAGTACATAATCTAGTTGACTTTCTTATGTCGGTGATGGTATAGTACTCCCAGTGAAAGGTAAATGTAAGGCCCCAAAAAATTTCGCTAAGTAATTTAGGATTTCGTGGTGCCATGTCGGCTAATTATAAAATTTTATGTGCTATTAACATGATGGGTATCAATTGGATTTAGTAAATAAGTGTATAAGTATTATAATAAGTAATGTGGGGTCTAATGGGAGGCCTAAGTCTAAGTCAAGTTAGAAAATTTTATAATAGGCTAAAATTCAAAATGAGTTTGCATAAGTCCACACTTTTAACGAGTATATCTAAATATATAGGGTTTTATGTGATGAACAACCTATCATATGAAAGGTCTTCAAGTCTAGTTTCTAAAGCCTTAAACCGTTTGTCATTTGGACATTCCTATACAAAGTTATGATCAAATTACTAAAGGCTAGAAAAATGCGATCCTGCGTCAGTTCTGCGATCGCAAAACCATTATGTGGTCCGCATAACTGATCTGTGACCACAAATCTGGACCAGTGTAGCCCAACTTTAGGCACCAGTTCCGCAATGCATTTTGTGACCCACATTCTTGTTTTGCGGTCCATTATGCGACCGCAGACCCGATTTCGGAGGCTTATTTTCCTATTTTTATAACTCGACCTCATTTTGATAAATAGGCTTAGGGCTTCATCTGGGATTATTTTCTACTGATTTTAGAGAGAGTTGAGTGCATATATAGAGAGAGAAAGAAGGAGCCTAGCTTGATAATCACCCAAATCTTACTCAAGTTTTCAAGAACCAAGGAAGATAACCACTTAATTGTCCTCCATCCGGGTAAGTCCTTTTTCCAAGATTTTATGTAAGAGATTAAGGATTCAAATATGTTGTGGGGATTATAAATAGGCCATACATGTGGGACTAAGTTGTAGTATGTGACATTAAAGAACTAATTTGGGCAGTTCCTATTAAAATTGGTTGAGGGAGGAAGGAATTTCCATTTTCAGACCTTGTAGACTACTTAACATGTTAGGTGTTTGATAAAATTCCTAAGAGAGTTACACCATAGGTAATCTTCCTAATTATTAATCGATTCCCACTATCTTCATATAGATTGTTATTGCTAGAGGTGTTGGTGGATTGTAGAAACTTAAGGAAAGGCTCTTTGAGGTATGTATGGCTAAAACTCCCTCTTCTTAGAAATTGAGCTCCCATGATGTCCCCGCATATTTTGTAAGTCCGGAATTTGATTTATGTAGTATTTGTTATTTCAAAGGATTTGGTGTTGCAAGAATATATGTGAAAGGTGTGTCTCAATGTGTTCAATGTGCTATTCTTGGTAGATTGGGGATATGTGAAGAATGTGAAATATATGCTAAATTGCCTAGATTTCAAGTCAAGTTTAAATTGTGATTATTATGCCGAATCATGAGAATTCCTCTCTATGCTTCCAACTTGAATTGTTCTTATATGTGCCCATTATCTTGAATTGCAAGTTTGATGTTGAAAGTGAAAGTGATGTGGAATATGAGTTATGAAATGTGGCCTAGTGCCAAGTATGATGTGATAATTATGGCCCCAAATGCCGACGATTTGATACACGTGAAATAAAGATTGAAATGAGATGATTGATGGAAAAAGGGAAAATGTCTTGCTAAGACGGCCTAGCCGATCGGGCCGTGATCGGATGCCATGCTACACACATGGTGGTATTATGCTGATATTGAAACCAAAAAGTGAGAATGAAATTGTAACTGCGGTACATGTCTCAAATGAGGCAACCTAGCCGATCGGGTCGTGATCGGACCCCGCGCAAGAAAGCGGTGGTATTGTGAATGATGATGCAACAATATGGAATGCCCCAACCTAAAGTTATGGAAATTGTGTAAAAGCTATGTGATCCTTTATTTGTATTTGATGATGTGGTGATTGCTTAAAGCTTTATATATCCTTATGATTTCTTTATTCTTATATGATTGTTCTTTCTAGTGAGATGGTATTTAGTTATACATACTAGTGCTATTCGACGACACAAACGTTATTGATCATGTACTTTGTATTTTGAGGTATAGCAGGAGCCTTGTTGCCGGCATTTCCATATTACTCTTCAGTTGTATTTAGAGGCTCCGTAGACAGGTTGTGAGTGGTGTCGGGTATTGAAAATTTGAACTAGATATGTTGTTATTTGGCAGACTGTCTCCGTATCTATTAATTGTAATAATTTGGTTAGTATGGTTGAACTGTTAATGAAAGACAAAGATAAAAAGTGTCAATGTAATGCTCATAAAGTAGGATTTATGGAGTTCATCTCCTTGTTATTCATAAATTAATTTTGGGAAGAATGAAACCTAATAGGCTTGCTCAGTCGTGCTTGCTCGGTTGAGTGCCAGTCGCGCCCCTCGGTTTTGGGGTGTGACAAACTTGGTATCAGAGCCTAAGGTTTTAAAGTGTCCTAAGATGTCTCGGAGTCGCGTCTAGTAGATTCCTTCTTATCGGTGTATTGTCGACCACATCTATAAGTTGGAGGCTATTCAGACATTTAGGAATTTCACCCTTCTTTGATACTCCAGATCGTGCGATATAGCTCAAGATAGGGAGCTGATTTCCTCTCTAAGTCTTATTATCAAGACTAGTAATCTTGATACCATAATTCGCAAATTTGAAGCATGTAAGGAGGGATTGATCCCACCTTTGATTCCGAAGGAGATTGTCCAAAGGTTTGTTAAAAGAATGTATTGAGCCCTGGAGGGATTAGTAGAACCTGTTGCTAAGGGAAGTTCTCATAAGCATGGTCTTGATAGACAATGAATCACAAAACATTGCATATATCTACTTCTTGAACGAGATCCATTATTTCATGAATCTACTCCGCCCGCAAATTTTCCTATATGCAATTTCTTATGACATTCGAGTTTTTGGTTCAGTCTGAATGTTAACATAGTATCATAGTGAAGATCTTGCCTTGTGTCATCATCCTCTTTAGTTGGTAGTGCCCTCACTCTACTTTTTTTGAGACTTTCATTTTCGCATAGTTATTGGAATTGGCAACATTTTCATTTGCTTGGTGAGTTCCCCCTCTTCTCTTGTAAGTTATTTCCTGGATTTGATCTGCTCAATTACTTTTGGTGACATTGCTAAATCTCCATCGAAGCTATGGTTTGTCGAGCCTCTATTTTTGCAACTGGATCACGCTACTTATTCTTGTTGTTCATCTTATCCTTGAAGGTTGTCCTTCTTCTAGTTGTAAGGAAGATGAGTACTTTCGCTCCTCTTTTGATTTGCATGATACTTGTTTGAGTGTCTCTATGTGTTAATTGCTCTATTTTTCTACGAATCCAACTGATTTTAATGTTAGTAGTGGCTTCACTAGCCGTGATGCTTTTGAGTTTACTCCTAGAAACCTCAAGTCCTCTTTCTGTTAATTCCTCCAATATACCCGGTCTTCCCTAGTTGTTGTCCTATTTTTCCTGTTCCAATTTAGGTGGTTGAAGGAAGATCATAATTTTGTCTTTGGCATCTAAAAATAAAATTTTCTATATCTATAGTAATCCACATGAATCCCCTTGACAATCCAGCTGAATCCAGACAATGAGATAGATGTAACAATACCTTTATTTTTCGGGATAACTAGTTTTCGATCCTCTGATATTATTGGGATTTTTTGTATTTTGACATAACTAAACAAGCATATGGAATTATAGGTGGCGGAGGCAAGTCAATTCATCCTCTCACTTTATCTATGAATCTGCTTCATTCACTATCAACTATACTATCCCTACTCAATCCTATCCCCCTTGGAAGCACTATCCTTAAAGGTTGAACTTTTACCCAAAAAGAGTAGCTCTAATTTGGAAATACTTCAAGATATCTGGTCAATGGATTAATAAATTCCACATATTACATGGGTTCCCACCTCACTTCAAGTTCATCAAGGGTTGATACAATTGCTGAGATTGAATGATCTCCTTTTGATAATGGGTTATCTACACATGTGCTAGTCCAACAATCTACTTATCAGTCTAACTCTCACCTTTTGGTTTTAGGTTGACCAAGGAGCAATACACCTAGTAACACATTCATATGTTAAAGCCTTTCTTTCAGTCAAGACTTATAGCATCTCCCCAATTTGGCTGGTAATAGCTGGTTGTGTAGAAGTGTGTTGTAGTGCTTCATTGTGAAGTAGAGTTGCTAAACATAATTGGATTTTTGAATTCCGAAGCTATACATCACGTGACTACATACAGAGATCTTCTTTTAAAAGTTTAGCTTCTTGTAATCCCTTATATTACCACCCTTCCTAGCGGTTTCAATGTAAAGGTTACTTCCATATGCTCTCTCACTTTCTTTTCACTTACCTTGCATCATGTGTCGTTTCTCCATATGTTTCAATACGATCTTATCTCATTTTCTCGACTAGCTATCCAACTATATGATTCGATTCAATTCACCTCACTTTTATGTACTCTACAAACCCCCTTTTGAAAAAAAAGACACTGGAAGTGAGTAAATTCCCTTTTACTATAGACTTCTAATGTCTTTAACTCAGTTTAAGCTTGTTGGTTCCAAATGGTGCTCATTAGTTTTGCTACCCTATTATCTATTTCATCTGATAACTCTCATTGTAAAATTCATTTATGTTTTATGGCATCAAAGAGGAAGTCTTATAGCATCAAGGATGGGGACATATTCCTTTTGTTAGAATAAATAAATATTGCTAGTATTCCTTGTAGATGTTCTTCTAAGAACCATTTACCTGCTCTGTTTGTCCCTGTGACTAGATAACCAAGGTTACTTTTCCCCGATTAATACATTAAGATTTCCCATTCTTTCAAACTTATTCATGTGGAAACTTTGAGGCCTTATTCTACACCAACTCGTAATGGTTTTAAGTACTTTCTCGCCATTGTTAACGATTTTATAAGGCTACGTGGGATTGTCTCATGGGTTCCAAAAGTAATGATTTCCCTTAAGTTCAAGCTTATATTGCCATGATTTCAAACAAAAGTGCATCCCCTTTTCAAAAGTCTTAAATGGGTCGGATTGGATGGGTTATGTGGCCTTCTGCTCACTCGGCTTCTAGGATTATTGAGAACGTCATTGTCATGTACAGGAAATTTTGCTACCCCTGGCATTCCACCTCCTTAAGGAGGATCAAAGTTTTAATTGTCTTTCCTTCCGGATCATTATGTCAACCATTAGAACCCCTCTAACCAATACATAATTTCACCCCTATTGTAGGATGTCCTAGCTATGTGGTTTCACTCGTGAAAGGTTGAGATTAGATGCCTTCAGATTTCTGCACATATCATGAGCATATTGGTTTGGAAGACAAGTTGTCTTATCTTTAGTTCTCTTATATAAGATCAATTATCAGGAAGGGTTAAGTTGTTTGAAATATGATAATCTCATAAGTGTTCAACTTCTTTTCATCCTCATGGGCTTGTGGCATAGATTCCTTGTGTCAGTTAACGTTAGGAGTGTAATTCAACTTTATGTATTTTGAAACCCATATCGCATTCAAGGTGCCAAAGTATTCTCATTCTTGATAAACTGATTTTCCCTACACTCCAGGAGACTACTGGGTCACGTACTTGAATATTCCTCCTTAATGATTCCTATTGCCAATGTACAAGTTACCATTATGCCTCATTTGTCTAATAATTGATGTCATCATAATGTTTAACCATGTCAGTATTGTTAGTAGTAATCTTTGTGTCTCTTAGCATATAACATCGTGAAATACTCTACTCAGCACATTAATGGATTCCTGAATAATTCCAGCCCACTCTTGGACTCCGTTGCTCCTCATTATATTAAATCTATTGGGTATTGTAGGTTTAAACATGTCAAAGAGTGAGCATCCCCGTGTGATCACATATATTCGATAGGTAATTTTTATGGTTAGTTCAGGATAGCACATCTTAGCATAATCGTTGAAGGTAATCAAAGGTTTAGTGTGGGTGTTCGCGTAGAGATTTAGATCTTAAGAGGGCGAACAGGTTATTCACAATATTTTTTCATAAAGATGTTATCTGGGTTGATAATGAAGGTTGCATAAGTGTATATCACATTAGGACGCTCTAGGAGTATGAAGTTTCCCCATAGTTGTTCCCCATATATTTTGTATTTTCATATGTCTATGTCTAAGAAGGTAGTTGGAGATCCTTTGTGCATCATTTCGGTGGAAATTACTGAAGGTGGAGGTAATGGATTGTTGGCCTATGAAGGGTATCTATTTGTCATCCTTGTTAGGTAAGTTTAGGGGTGAAGATTGTTTCCGTGAATGTGTTATGGCGAAGTCTGTAAGTATAAGAGGCCACATTGAAGGCCGAGAGTGTTGTGAAGATAAAGTATTTTCTCTTGATTAAATAGCAATTGGTTTTGACTTGAAAGGTACCCTCTAGGTATTATGATTTAGAAATGTGCAGTTCATGTCCAGGTATCCTCATGATAATATAGTGCTTGAAATGCTGTGATTAGCATTATTGATATATACATTGTGGTGCATTGTCTAGTTGTGTATGTGTTGTTAGGACGGTTTTGGTGATTCTCTGGAAGGTGGATAGGCCTAGTAACAAAGGAGTCTCTACTGAAATTTCTGAAAAAATTTAGGAGTTAATCAAAATTTAGGGACTTGAGGTAGGTGAGAAAAGAGTTATATTATGTTAAGCGTTTAGGGCAGACTCTAATCCTCATTCGAGGACGAATGATCCTAAGCGGGGGAGAATGTAAGGCCCCGAAAAATTTTGCTAAGTAATTTAGGATTTTGTGGTGCCATATAAGCTAATTATAATATTTTATGTGCTATTAACATGATAGGTACAAATTGAATTTGGTAAATAAGTGTATAAGTCTTATAATAAGTAATGTGGGGTCTAATGGGAGGCCTAAGTCTAAGTCAAGTTAGAAAATTTTATAATAGGCTAAAATTCCAAATGAGTTTGCACAAGTCCACACTTTGAATGAGTATATCTAAATATATAAAGTATTATGTGATGAAAAACCTGTCATATGAAAGGTTTTCGAGTCTAGTTTCCAACGCTTCAAACCGTTCGTCATTTGGACATTCCTACACAAAGTTATGATCAAATTACCAAAGGCTGGAAAAATACAATCCTGTGTCAGTTCTGCGATCGCAAAACCATTATGCGGTCCGCATAATTGATCTGCAACCGTAAATCTGGTAGCAAACTAGACCAGTGTAGCCCAGCTTTGGGCACCAGTTCCGCGATGCATTTTGCGACCCACATTCCTATTTTGCGGTCCATTATGCGACCACAGACCCAATTTTGGAAGCTTTTTTTTTCCTATTTTTATAACCCGACCCCATTTTGATAAATAGGCTTAGGGGCTTGATTTGGGGTCATTTTCTACTGATTTTAGAGAGAGTAGAGAGCATATAGAGAGAGAAAGAAGGAGCCTAGCTTCATAATCACTCAAATCTTACTCAAGTTTTCGAGAATCAAGGAAGATAACCACTTGATTGTCCTCCATCCGGGTAAGTTCGTCTTCCAAGATTTCAAGTAAGAGGTTAACGGTTCAAATATGTTGTGGGGATTAGAAATAGGGCATGCATGTGGGACTAAGTTGTAGTATGTGACATTAAAGAACTAATTTGGGTAGTTCCTGTTAAAATTGGTTGAGGGAGGAAGGAATTTACATTTTCAGACCTTGTAGACTACTTCACATAATAAGTGTTTGATGAAATTCCTAAGAGAGTTACACCATGGGTAATTTTCCTAATTATTAATCGATTCCCGCTATCTCCTTATAGATTGTTATTGCTAGAGGTGTTGGTGGATTGTAGAAACTTAAGGGAAAGCTCTTTGAGGTATGTATGGCTAAAACCCCCTCTTCTTAGAAATTGATCTCCCATGATGTCCCCGTATATGTTGTAAGTCCGGAATTTGATTTATGTAGTATTTGTTATTTCAAAGGATTTGGTGTTGCAAGAATATATGTGAAAGTTGTGTCTCAATGTGTTCAATGTGCTATTCTTGGTAGATTGAGGATATGTGAAGAATTTGAACTATATGCTAAATTGCCTAGATTTCAAGTCAAGTTTAAATTGTGATTATTATGCCGAATCATGAGAATTCCTCTCTATGCTTCCAACTTGAATTGTTCTTGTATGTGCCCATTATCTTGAATTGCAAGTTTGATGTTGAAAGTAAAAGTGATGTGGAATATGAGTTATGAAATGTGGCCTAGTGCCAAGTATGATGTGATAATTGTGGCCCCAAATGCTGACGATTTGATATACGTGAAATAAAGATTGAAATGAGATGATTGATGGAAAAAGGGAAAATGTCTTGCTAAGACGGCCTAGACGATCGGGCCGTGATCGGATGCCATGCTACACACATGGTGGTATTATGCTGATATTGAAACCAAAAAGTGAGAATGAAATTGTAACTGCGGTACATGTCTCAAATGAGGCAACCTAGCCGATCGGGTCGTGATCGGACTCCGCGCAAGAAAGCGGTGGTATTGTGAATGATGATGCAACAATATGGAATGCCCCAACCTAAAGTTATGGAAATTGTGTAAAAGCTATGTGATCCTTTATTTGTATTTGATGATGTGGTGATTGCTTAAAGCTTTGTATATCCTTATGATTTCTTTATTCTTATATGGTTGTTCTTTCTAGTGAGATGGCGTTTAGTTATACATACTAGTGCTATTCGACGACACTAACATCCCTTTTGCTGGGGGCGCTACGTCTTTAAATGAATGTAGGTGGTTCCACAGCAGGCAATATTGGTCGCAGCTAGTGACGCATCTTCCTTTTAGCTGTCTTGGTGAGCCCCACTTCATTTCAAGGTACTGTACCGTTATTTATCATGTACTTTGTATTTCGAGGTATAGCCGGAGCCTTGTTGCCGACATTTCCATATTACTCTTCAGTTGTATTTAGAGGCTCCATAGACAGGTTGTGAGTGGTGTCGGGTATTGAAAATTTGAACTAGATATGTTGTTATTTGGCAGACTGTCTCCATATCTATTAATTGTAATAATTTGGTTAGTATGGTTGAACTGTTAATGAAAGACAAAGATAAAAAGTGTCAATGTAATGCTCATAAAGTAGGATTTATGGAGTTCATCTCCTTGTTATTCATAAATTAATTTTGGGTAGAATGAAACCTAATAGGCTTGCTCAGTCGGGCTTGCTCGGTTGAGCGTCGGTCGCCCCCCTTGATTTTGGGGTGTGACAATTATATTAGAGCCTAAGGTTTTAAAGTGTCCTAAGATGTCTCGGAGTCGCGTCTAGTAGATTCCTTCTTATCGGTGTATTGTCGACCACATCTATAAGTTGGAGGCTATTCAGACATTTAGGAATTTCACCCTTCTTTGATACTCCAGATCGTGCGATATAGCTCAAGATAGGGAGCTGATTTCCTCTCTAAGTCTTATTCTCAAGATTAGTAATCTTGATACCGTAATTCGCAAATTTGAAGCATGTAAGGAGGGATTGATCCCACCATTGATTCCGAAGGAGATTGTCCAAAGGTTTGTTAAAAGAATGTATTGAGCCCTGGAGGGATTAGTAGAACCTGTTGCTAAGGGAAGTTCTCATAAGCATGGTCTTGATAGATACTGAATCACAAAACATTGCATATATCTACTTCTTGAACGAGATCCATTATTTTCATGAATCTACCCCGCCCGCAAATTTTCCAATATGTAATCTCTTATGACATTGAGCTCTATACTCATGTCCTTGAATTGAGTTGTAACTATAGAAGTACTACTTCTGACATGCTTGTCTAAACTTTCAACAAGGGACTATACCTAAAGAACTTCTTACCGAATGAATGGATGGACAATTCTAATATTTTCGCACAAAATAAAAAGATATTTTCTCTCGACCATTTATTCTTCTCTATTCAAAACCCTAGGCCATTTTTCTTCGAGTTTCTGCTTCAGTCTGAATGTTGACATAGTATCATAGTGAAGATCTTGCCTTGTGTCATCATCCTCTTTAGTTGGTAGTTCCCTCACTCTACCTTTTTTGAGACTTTCATTTTTGCATAGTTATTGGAATTGGCAACATTTTCATTTGCTTGGCGAGTTCTCCCTCTTCTCTTGTAAGTTATTTCCTGGATTTGGTCTGCTCAATTACTTTTGGTGACATTGCTAAATCTCCATCGAAGCTATGGTTTGTCGAGCCTCTATTTCTGCAACTGGATCACGCTACTTATTCTTGTTGTTCATCTTATCCTTGAAGATTGTCCTTCTTCTAGTTGTAAGGAAGATGAGTACTTTTGCTCCTCTTTTGATTTGTATGATACTTGTTTGAGTGTCTCTATGTGTTAATTGCTCTATTTTTCTACGAATCCAAATGATTTTAATGTTAGTAGTGGCTCCACTAGCCGTGATACTTTTGAGTTTACTCCTAGAAACCTCAAGTCCTCTTTCTGTTAATTCCTCCAATATACCCGGTCTTCCCTAGTTGTTGTCCTATTTTTCCTGTTCCAATTTAGGTGGTTGAAGGAAGATCATAATTTTGTCTTTGGCATCTAAAAATAAAATTTTCTATATTGATGGTAATCCACATGAATCCCCTTGCCAATCCAGCTGAATCCAGACAATGAGATAGATGTAACAATACCTTTATTTTTCGGGATAACTAGTTTTCGGTCCTCTGGTATTACTGGGATTTTTTGTATTTTGACATAACTAAACAAGCATATGGAATTATAGGTGGCGGAGGCAAGTCAATTCATCCTCTCACTTTATCTATAAATCTGCTTCATTCACTATCAGCTATACTATCCCTAATCAATCCTATCCCCCTTGGAAGCACTATCCTTAAAGGTTGAACTTTTACCCAAAAAGAGTAGCTCTAATTTGGAAATACTTCAAGATATCTGGTCAATGGATTAATAAATTCCACAAATTACATGGGTTCCCACCTTACTTCAAGTTCATCAAGGGTTGATACAATCGCTGAGATTGAATGATCTCATTTTGATAATGGGTTATCTACACATGTGCTAGCCCAACAATCTGCTTATCAGTCTAACTCTCACCTTTTGGTTTTAGGTTGACCAAGAAGCAATACACCTAGTAACACATTCATATGTCAAAGCCTTTCTTTCATTCAAGTCTTATAGCATCTCCCAATTTGGCTGGTAATAGCTGGTTATGTAGAAGTGTGTTGTAGTGCTTCATTGTGAAGTAGAGTTGCTAAACATAATTGGATTTTTGAATTCCGAAGCTATACATGACGTGACTACATACATATATCTTCTTTTAAAAGTTTAGCTTCTTGTAATCCCTTATATTACCACCTTTCCTAGCGGTTACAATGTAAAGGTTACTTCCATAGGCTCTCTCACTTTCTTTTCACTTACCTTGCATCATGTGTCGTTTCTCCATATGTTTCAATACGATCTTATCTCATTTTCTCGACTAGCTATCCAACTATATGATTTGATTCAGTTCACCTCACTTTTATGTACTCTACAAACCCCCTTTTGAAAAAAAAGACACTGGAAGTGAGTAAATTCCCCTTTACTATAGACTTCTAATGTTTTCAACTCAGTTTAAGCTTGTTGGTTCCAAATGGTGCTCATTAGTTTTGCTGCCCTATTATCTATTTCATCTGATAACTCTCATTGTAAAATTCATTTATGTTTTATGGCATCAAAGAGGAAGTCTTATAGTATCAAGGATGGGGACATATTCCTTTTGTTAGAATAAATAAATATTGCTAGTATTCCTTGTAGATGTTCTTCTAAGAACCATTTACCTGCTCTGTTTGTCCCTGTTACTAGATAACCAAGGTTACTTTTCCCCGATTAATACATTAAGATTTCCCATTATTTCAAACTTATTCATGTGGAAACTTTGAGGCCTTATTCTACACCAACTCGTAATGGTTTTAAGTACTTTCTCGCCATTGTTAACGATTTTATATGGCTACGTGGGATTGTATCATGGGTTCCAAAAGTAACGATTTCCCTTAAGTTCAAGCTTATATTGCCATGATTTCAAACCAAAGTGCATCCCCTTTTCAAAAGTCTTAAATGGGTCGGATTGGATGGGTTATGTGGCCTTCTGCTCACTCGGCTTCTAGGATTATTGAGAACGTCATTGTCATGTGCAGGAAATTTTGCTACCCCTAGCATTCCACCTCCTTAAGGAGGATCGGAGTTTTAATTGTCTTTCCTCCCGGAGCATTATGTCAACCATTAGAACCCTTCAAACCAATACATGATTTCACCCATATGGTAGGATGTCCTAGCTATGTGGTTCACTCGTGAAAGGTTGAGATTAGATGCCTTCAGATTTCTGCACATATCATGAGCATATTGATTTGGAAGACAAGTTGCCTTATATTTAGTTATCTTATATAAGATCAATTATCAGGAAGGGTTAAGTTGTTTGAAATATGATAATCTCATAAGTGTTCAACTTCTTTTCATCCTCATGGTCTTGTGGCATAGATTCCTTGTGTCAGTTAACGTTAGGAGTGTAATTCAACTTTATGTATTTTGAAACCCATATCGCATTCAAGGTGCCAGAGTATTCCCATTCTTGATAAACTGATTTTCCCTACACTGCAGGAGACGACTGGGTCACGTACTTGAATATTCCTCCTTAATGATTCCTATTGCCAATGTACAAGTTACCACTATGCCTCATTTGTCTAATAATTGATGTCGTCACAATGATTAACCATGTCAGTATTGTTAGTAGTAATATTTGTGTCTCTTAGCATATAACCTCGTGAAATACTCTACTCAGCACATTAATGGATTCCTGAATAATTCCAGCCCACTCTTGGACTCCGTTGCTCCTCATTGTATTAAATCTATTGGGTATTAAAGGTTCAAACATGTCAAAGAGTGAGCATCCCCGTGTGATCACATATATTCGATAGGTAATTTTTATGGTTAGTTCAGGATAGCATATCTTAGCGTAATCGTTGAAGGTAATCAAAGGTTTAGTGTGGGTGTTCGCGTAGAGATTTAGAGCTTAAGAGGGCGAACATGTTATTCCCAATATTTTTTCATGAATATGTCATCTGGGTTGATAATGAAGGTTGCATAAGTGTATATCACATTAGGACGCACTAGGAGTATGAAGTTTCCCCATAGTTTTTCCCCATATATTTTGTGTTTTCATATGTTTATGTCTAAGAATGTAGTTGGAGATCCTTTGTGCATCATATCGGTGGAAATTACTGAAGGTGGAGGTAATGGATAATTGGCCTATGAAGGGTATCTATTTGTCATCCTTGTTAGGTAAGTTTGGGGGTGAAGATTGTTTCCGTGAATGTGTTATGGCGAATTCTGTAAGTATAAGAGGCCACATTGAAGGCCGAGAGTGTTGTGAAGATAAAGTATTTTCTCTTGATTAAATAGCAATTGGTTTTGACTTGAAAGGTACCCTCTAGGTATTATGATTTAGAAATTTGCAGTTCATGTCCAGGTATCCTCATGATAATATAGTGCTTGAAATGCTAAGATTAACATTATTGATATATACATTGTGGTGCATTGTCTAGTTGTGTATCTGTTGTTAGGACGGTTTTGGTGATTCTCTGGAAGGTGGATAGGCCTAGTAACAAAGGAGACTCTACCGAAATTTCTGAAAAATTTAGGAGTTAATCAAAATTTAGGGACATGATGTAGGTGAGAAAAGAGTTATATTATGTTAAGCGTTTAGGGAGGACTCTAATCCTCATTCGAGGACGAATGATCCTAAGCGGGGGAGAATGTAAGGCCCCGAAAAATTTTGCTAAGTAATTTAGGATTTTGTGGTGCCATATAAGCTAATTATAATATTTTATGTGCTATTAACATGATAGGTACAAATTGAATTTGGTAAATAAGTGTATAAGTGTTATAATAAGTAATGTGGGGTCTAATGGGAGGCCTAAGTCTAAGTCAAGTTAGAAAATTTTATAATAGGCTAAAATTCCAAATGTGTTTGCACAAGTCCACACTTTGAATGAGTATATCTAAATATATAAAGTATTATGTGATGAAAAACCTGTCATATGAAAGGTTTTCGAGTCTAGTTTCCAACGCTTCAAACCGTTCGTCATTTGGACATTCCTACACAAAGTTATGATCAAATTACCAAAGGCTGGAAAAATGCAATCCTGTGTCAGTTCTGCGATCGCAAAACCATTATGCAGTCCGCATAATTGATCTGCGACCGCAAATCTGGTCGCAAACTGGACCAGTGTAGCCCAGCTTTGGGCACCAGTTCCGCGATGCATTTTGCGACCCACATTCCTGTTTTGCGGTCCATTATGCGACCAAAGACCCAATTTCGGAGGCTTATTTTTCCTATTTTTATAACCCGACCCCATTTTGATAAATAGGCTTAGGGGATTCATTTGGGGTCATTTTCTACTGATTTTAGAGAGACTAGAGAGAATATAGAGAGAGAAAGAAGGAGCCTAGCTTCATAATCACCCAAATCTTGCTCAAGTTTTCAAGAATCAAGGAAGATAAGCACTTGATTGTCCTCCATCCGGGTAAGTCCTTCTTCCAAGATTTCATGTAAGAGGTTAAAGGTTCAAATATGTTGTGGGGATTAGAAATAGGGCATGCATGTGGGGCTAAGTTGTAGTATGTGACATTAAAGAACTAATTTGGGTAGTTCCTGTTGAAATTGGTTGAGAGAGGAAGGAATACATTTTCAGACCTTGTAGACTACTTCACATATTAGGTGTTTGATGAAATTCCTAAGAGAGTTACACCATGGGTAATCTTCCTCATTATTAATCGATTCCCGCTATCTCCTTATAGATTGTTATTGCTAGAGGTGTTTGTGGATTGTAGAAACTTAAGGAAAAGCTTTTTGAGGTATGTATGGCTAAAAACCCCTCTTCTTAGAAATTGATCTCCCATGATGCCCCCGCATATGTTGTAAGTTCGGAATTTGATTTATGTAGTATTTGTTATTTCAAAGGATTTGGTGTTGCAAGAATATATGTGAAAGGTGTGTCTCAATGTTTTCAATGTGCTATTCTTGGTAGATTGGGGATATGTGAAGAATGTGAACTATATGCTAAATTGCCTAGATTTCAAGTCAAGTTTAAATTGTGATTATTATGCAGAATCATGAGAATTCCTCTCTATGCTTCCAACTTGAATTGTTCTTGTATGTGCCCATTATCTTGAATTGCAAGTTTGATGTTGAAAGTGAAAGTGATGTGGAATATGAGTTATGAAATGTGGCCTAGTGCCAAGTATGATGTGATAATTGTGGCCCCAAATGCCGACGATTTGATATACGTGAAATAAAGATTGAAATGAGATGATTGATGGAAAAAGGGAAAATGTCTTGCTAAGACGGCCTAGCCGATCGGGTCGTGATCGGATGCCATGCTACACACATGGTGGTATTATGCTGATATTGAAACCAAAAAGTGAGAATGAAATTGTAACTGCGGTACATGTCTCAAATGAGGCAACCTAGCCGATCGGATCGTGATCGGACTCCGCACAAGAAAGCGGTGGTATTGTGAATGATGATGCAACAATATGGAATGCCCCAACCTAAAGTTATGGAAATTGTGTAAATGCTATGTGATCCTTTATTTGTATTTGATGATGTGGTGATTGCTTAAAGCTTTGTATATCCTTATGATTTCTTTATTCTTATATGGTTGTTCTTTCTAGTGAGATGGCGTTTAGTTATACATACTAGTGCTATTCGACGACACTAACATCCCTTTTGCCGGGGGCGCTACGTCTTTAAATGGATGTAGGTGGTTCCATAGCAGGCAATGTTGGTTGTAGCTAGTGACGCATCTTCCTTTCAGCTGTCTTGGTGAGCCCCACTTCATTTCAAGGTACTGTACCGTTATTTATCATGTACTTTGTATTTTGAGGTATAGCCGGAGCCTTATTGCCGGCATTTCCATATTACTCTTAAGTTGTATTTAGAGGCTCCGTAGACAGGTTGTGAGTGGTGTCGGGTATTGAAAGTTTGAACTAGATATGTTGTTATTTGGCAGACTGTCTCCGTATCTATTAATTGTAATAATTTGGTTAGTATGGTTGAACTATTAATGAAAGACAACGATAAAAATTGTCAATGTAATGCTCATAAAGTAGGATTTATGGAGTTCATCTCCTTGTTATTCATAAATTAATTTTGGATAGAATAAAACCTAATAGGCTTGCTCAGTCGGGCTTGCTCGGTTGAGTGCCGGTCGCACCCCTCGGTTTTGGGGCGTGATAGTAAGGATGATTTTCTTATGTTTAGGATTAAGGAGCCGAAAGCGATTTCGATGACTTAAAGCATATGTAATGATTTTGTACGATTTATCCAAAATCTTGGATTGATGTAAATGTTTTAAAAGTTTATATTGTGGGTTATATTTCACTTGCTTGTTATTTAAAATAACAAGGGTCATGAATTGATTAAATTTCTTATCGTTTTATACCAAAAATTGGTGTCACGACTCGGATTTTCCACCGTCGGGATCGTGATGGCGCCTACTAGGGAAAGCTTGGCAAGCCAAGCGATACATTCTAACACATTGATTATTAATCCAAACAGTAATAAATTGCAAATAAAGCTAAGCTGGTATAAAATGCAGAAGTTTCATAAAAACTTAAGTTCTAAAACAATGCTACCCAACGATCTAGTGTCACAATGTCACGAACATCAAAATATTTCTACAAACATTGGTTTAAAAGAAATACAAATATTCTCGAAATGAAAGAGACAATATATCTAAAACATAAGGAAGGGGACTCCAAAGTGTGTGAATGTCGGCAGATCTACCTTGAGTCTCCTATGGACTGAAGGCAGCAACCTATGATCTACTCACGAGGTCCAGCACCGAAATCTTCATAGAAAGTGTGGAGTGCAGTATTAGTACAACCGACCCCATGTACTGGTAAGTGTCAAGCCTAATTTCGGCAAAGTAGTGAAGAGGCTAGGACACGACAACCATATAAACCTGTGTAGTTAAATCATATACGAACAGAGCAGTAGTAACAGGAAATAACAGATAAAGAAGGGAAGGGGAACATGCTGCGGGGAATATCAAGTTCTAATAGTAATTCAATAGAGAAGCATAATGAACACCATATTTGTATGAATAGGAATAATGAAATAGTAACACATGCACGACATCACCTTTCGTGCTTTTACTCTTGTTCTCACCATAAGAAAACAACAGAAATGGCATGGCATCACCCTTCGTGCTTCGTGCATTACCTCTCATAATCATGGCACGACATCACCCTTCGTGCATTAACTCTCATAATATCGGTACGGCATCGCCCTTCGTGCTTTATCTCTCAAATCATGGCACGACATCACCCTTCATGCTTTAACACTCACAATATCGGCACGATATCACCCTTCGTGCATTAACACTCACTCACAATATCCTGCACGGCATCACCCTTCGTGCTTTACACTCTTCATTACCCAAACAATAGAAACAATTCATCCCGGCAAGAGAATTAACAACAGAAACAAATACATCCCGATAAGGGAGTCGACAATAGAAATAAATACATCCCGAAAAATGATTCAGCTATAACCAATCTCGTTCCAACAGTTACTTCACAAAATAAATCTCAACTTGAGCCAATACTCAAAAATGGTCAATTACCAAGAAATTATCATAAGCCTTGTTCAACATTGATAATCATCAATTTAAGCATGGACAGTACATAATAAGAGTCGCAACAATCATGGTATAAGACTCACGGGCATGCTCGACACCAATGTATAGATATTTGTCACCACACCTACACGTCGTACTCAACACTAACACGTAGCAAATAAGACCCTAACACCTACTCCCTCAAGTTAAGGTTAGACCAAACACTTACCTCAATTCCATGGACAAAATCAACCCTTAATTACCTCTTTACCTCTCGGTTCCACTTCCAATCCGCTTTTATCTAGTCATAATTTACTTAATAACTTCAATAAATGCTAAATAAATCAATTCTAATGCATGAATATAGATTTTCCAATGTTTTTCCCAAAAAGTCAAAAACCGGCCCCAGGCTCGCTTGGTCAAAACTTGAAGTTCGAATCAAAACCCGACTACCCATTCACCCATGAACTCAAATATGCAATTGGTTTTGAAATCCAACCTCAAATTGAGGTCCAAATCCCTAAAATCTGAAAATCCTATTTCTACCCAAGAACGCCCAATTTTCCATGAAAACCCCTAGATTTTGAGATGAAATCATGTAAAAAGATGAATTCGATTGAAGAAGAGGAGTTAGAAATCACCTACCTATGATTTGGAGAAGTTTGAGCCTTTAAAAAATCGCCTAGGGATGTTTAAGGTTCGAAACTTTGAAGAATAAAGTGCAAATCTCGTCTAACTCTCACTTAATAGGCTGCAGTTATGGCAATTGCGATCAGGGGTTCGCAATTGCGAACCGTTTGAATTACTGTTGCCTTCGCATTTGCGACACTTAGGTCGCATTTGCGACCTCTAGGGCCTTCGCAATTTCAGCCAAGGTTGCGCATTTGCGAGGTTGGCCTTCCTAGGCCTTCTTCGCATTTGCGACAATATTGTCGCATTTCCTAGGCCGACAGACCTCGCAATTGCTAAGCCTGATCTCACATTTGCGAGATCAGAGGCCCATGCAAAACACCATATGCACAACTAAGTTTTCCTAAGTTCTAATCACTCCGTGGCCTATCCAAAACTCACCTGAGCCCTCGGGGATCTAAACCAAACATGCACACAAGTCTAAAAACATCATACAGACTTGCTCGTGCGATCAAATCGCCAAAATAATATCTTAAACAACGAATTTAACACCAAAATTCATGAAATTCTTAAGAACATTGAAATTTCCATTTTCTCAACTAAGGGTCCGATTTATACCAAATCAACTCCGATTCTTACCAAATCGACTTAATTGTTATTTTAGACCTGTACCGGAATCTGGAACCAAAATACGGGGCCAATACCATCAAGATCACACACCATTTTATTTCTAAAAGTCCTTATATTTCCCAGCAAATAATTTTCTTTAAAAATTCTTTTCTCGGGCTAGGGACCTCGGAATTTGATTCCGGGCATACACCCAAGTCCCATATTTTACTACGGACCATACGGGACCGTCAAATCACGGGTCCGGGTCCGTTTACCAAAAATATTGACCGAAATCAACTTTAATCAATTGTAAAGGCTAAATTTAATATTTTTCTTAAATTTCATATGAAAGCTTTCCGAAAATCGCCCCGACTACGCACACAAATTGAGGAGAAAGAAAATGAGGTTTTCAAGGTCTCGAAAACCGGATTCAGATTCTAAAATACAAGATGACCCTTTGGGTCATCACATTCTCCACCTCTAAAACAACCGTTCGTCCTCGAGCAGACATAGAAAAGTACATGAGTTGGTGAAAAGATGAGGATATCGGTTCTGCATATTGGACTCGGACTCCCAGGTCGCTGCCTCAACAGGCTAACCTCTCCATTGCACACGAACTAAAGGAAAATTCTTCGATCTCAACTGATGAACCTGCTGTTCTAAAATAGCTACCGGCTCCTCCTCGTAGATCAAGTCCTTGTCCAACTGGACAGTACTGAAGTCTAACACGTGGGATGGATCGCCGTGATACTTCCGAAGCATGGACATATAAAACACTAGGTGCACAACTGATAAACTCGGCGACAACACAAGTCTGTAAGCCACCTCTCCCACTCGATCAAGAATCTCAAAAGGTCCGATGAACCTAGGGCTTAGCTTTCCCTTCTTCTTAAATCTCATCACGCCCTTCATAGGTGACACCTAAAACAACACTCGCTCTCTGACCATGAATGCCACATCACGAACCTTACGGTTGTCATAACTCTTTTGCCTGGATTGAGCTGTACGAAGCCTATCCTAAATGATCTTAACCTTGTCCAAGGCATCCTGTATTAGATCTGTACCCAATAATCGAGCCTCCCCCGGCTCAAACCACCCAACTGGCAATCAACACCGTCAACCATATAATGCCTCATAAGGAGCCATCCAGATGCTCGACTGATAGTTGTTGTTGTAAGCAAACTATGCTAATGGCAAGAACTAATCCCAAGAACCTCCAAAGTCAATAACACAGGAGCGGAGCATATCCTCTAAAATCTTAATAGTACGCTCAGATTGTCCGTCCATCTGAGGATGAAATGTGTTGCTCAACTCAACCCGTGTACCCAACTCACGCTGAACTACTCTCCAAAAATGTGAGGTAAACTGCATATCTCAGTCAGAAATAATAGACACGGACATACCATGAAGACGAACAATCTCCCGGTATAGATCTCAGCTAACCTCTATGAAGAATAAGAGACTGCCATAGGAATGAAATGCGCTGACTTGGTCAGCCTATCAACAATAACCCATACCGCATTGAACTTCCTATGAGTCTTTGGGAGTCCAACAACGAAGTCCATAGTGATATGCTCCCACTTCCACTCAGGAATCTCAATCTTCTGAAGCAAACCACTAGGTCTTTAATGCTCGTACTTTACCTGCTGACAATTCAAACACCGAGCTACATAGGCAACAATATCCTTCTTCATCCTCCTCCACCAATAATGTTGCCGCAAGTCTTGATACATCTTAGCGGCGCTCGGATGAATAGAATACCGGGAACTATAGGCCTCCTCTAGAATCAATTCTCGAAGTCTATCCATATTAGGCACACAAACTCGACCCTCCATCCTCAAAACTCCATCATCTCCAATTGTAACCTGCTTGGCACCACCGTTCAACACTGTGTCCCTAAGGATAATCAAATTAGGGTCATCATACTACTGATCCCTGATACGCTCAAATAATGAAGACCGAGCGACCGTGCAAGCTAGAACATGGTTGTGCTCAGAAACATACAACCTCACGAACTGATTGGCTAAAGCCTGAACATCCAAAGCAAGCGGTCTCTCACCGATCGGAATATATGCAAGGCTGCCCATACTAGCTGACTTCTTACTCAAAGTGTCGGCCACTACACTGGCCTTCCCCGGATGATACAAGATGGTGATATCATAGTCTTTCAATAGCTCCTTCCACATTCTCTGCCTCAAATTTAGCTCCTTCTACTTGAACAAATAATGTAGACTCTTGTGATCTATGAACACCTCACATGACACGCCATATAAATAATACCTCCAAATCTTCAGCGCGTGAACAATGGCTGCTAGCTCCAAATCATGAACTGGATAATTCTTCACGTGAATCTTCAACTGTCACGAAGCATATGCAATAACCTTACTATTCTACATTAACACTGCACCAAGTTCAATACGAGATGCGTCACAATATACTGTATATGGCCCTGAACCTGTGGGCAAAACTAACACCGGCATCGTAGTCAAAGCTGTCTTGAGCTTCTGAAAGCTCGCCTTACACTCTTCTGACCACCTGAACACGCTTCTGGGTCAACCTGATCATCGGAGCTGCTATAAATGAAAAACCCTCCACAAACCGACGGTAATAACCTGCCAAACCCAAGAAACTCCGAATCTATGTAGCTGATATGGGTCTAGGCCAGTCCTTGACTACCTTTATCTTCTTCGGATCCACCTGAATACCCTCTGTTGATACAACGTTACCCAAGAAGGCAACTGAACTCAACCAAAACTCACACTTTGAAAAGTTAGCATACAATTGACTGTCTCTCAAAGTATGAAGAACGACTCGAAGATGCTACTCATGCTCCTCTCGACTATGGGAGTAGATCAAAATATTATCAATGAAGACAATCACAAAGGAATCCAGATAAGGCTTGAACACTCGGTTCATCAAATCCATAAAAGTTGTTGGGGCATTCATCAAACCAAATAACATTACTAAGAACTCATAATGCCCGTACCGAGTGCAAAAAGCTATCTTAGGGACATCAGGTGCCCTAATCCTCAACTGATGGTAGCCATAACTCAAATCAATCTTTGAAAACACTTTGGCACCCTGAAACTAATCAAACAAGTCATCAATCCTCGGCAATGGATACTTATTCTTGATGGAAACTTTGTTCAACTGCCGATAGTCTATGCACATCCTCATCGACCCATCCTTCTTCTTAACAAACAACACTGGCGCACCCCAGGATGAGATACTAGGTCTAATAAAGCCCTTATCAAGCAAGTTTTGTAGCTGCTCCTTCAATTCTTTCAACTCTGGCAGGGCCATACGATATGGCGGAATAGAAATGGGCTGAGTGCCTAGAGCCAAATCAATGCAAAAGTCGATATCCCTATCAAGTGGCATCCTTGGTAGGTCTGCAGGAAAAACCTCTGGAAACTCCCAAACAACTGGTATAGAATCAATAGAAGGAACCTCAACACTAGAATCATGAACATATGCCAAGTAAGCCAAACACCCCTTCTCGACCATGTGCCGAGCCTTCATATAAGAAATAACCCTACTGACAGAATGACCAGGAGTCCTTCTCCACTTCAATCGAGGCAAAGCCAACAAGGCTAAAGTCATGGTCTTAGCGTGATAGTCCAATATAGCGTGATAAGGTGACAACCAATCCATCCCTAAAATGACATCAAAATCAACCATATCCAGAAGTAAGATATCTATACGGATCCCAAGACCCCCAATAATAACCACACATGAGAAATAGACACGATCTACAATAATAGAATCACCCACCGGTGTGGACACATATACAGGAGCACTCAAAGAATCACAAGGCACAACCAAATATGTAGCAAAATAAGATGACACATAGAAGTATGTAGACCCTGGATCAAATAAAACTGAAGCATCTCTACTACAAACGGAAGTTGTACTTGTGATAACAGCATCAGATTCCTTAGCCTTAGGCCTGGCTGGGAATGCATAACATCGAGGTTGGGCCCCACCACTCTGATCTACATCCCTGGGACAACCCCCTGCTTGCTGGCCTCCATCTCTAGCGGCCTGACCTCCACCTCTAACGGCATGGCCTCCACTTCTAACACCTCGACCTCTACCTCTAGCTGCCTGACCCCTACCTCTAGCTGGCCGAGCGTGTGGTGGAACACCTAGTGCCTAAACCATGGAACGAGAACCCTGATACTGAGAACTGCTTGATGCTCGAGGGCAAAATTTAGCAATATGCCTCGGATCACCACAAGTATAACAAGTCCTCGGCTATTGGGACTGCTGATCCTGAAACTGACTCTAATGGCCTAAGTAACCAACCTGAAAACTCTGGAGTAGAGGTGCACTGATAGGAGCTGGTGGTGCACTATAGGGTAGCTGATCAGAATACTGCATATGCGATCCACGACCACTTGGAGCACCGTGAGAAGTCTGAAGTGCTGAATGAAACAGCTTGGGAGGATGGCCTCTACCAAAAGAATCCCTGCCTCCAAACAAGGCATCACTGAACCTACCAGAATGACGAGGCCTTTTGTCAGACCCCTGACCACTCCCCTGTGATAGAACCATCTCAACTCGCCTGGCCACATTGGTTGTATCCTGGAAAGAAATCTCACTCCCTGTATCCTTAGCCATCTGCAATCTGATAGGCTAAGCTAGTCCCTCAATAAACCTCCTCACCTTCTCTCTCTCGATGGGAAGTATAAGAAGGGCATGACGAGCCAAGTCAATAAATCTGGTCTCGTACTGAGTGACGGTCATAGAACCCTGCTAGAGATGCTCAAACTACCTCCGATAGTCCTTCATCTGAGTGATAGGAAGAAGCTTCTCCAGAAATAGCTGAGAGAATTGATCCCCATTGGTCTCCGCTATCCCTATGTTTCGTAGAACCTTGTGAAAACTGTCCAAATAATCTTGGGGATCCTCTGAAGATGTACCGCCATAGGTAGTAGTAAAAAGCTTGGTGAACCTGTCCAGCCTCCACAAGGCAATAACAGGCACAACTGACCCACCACTGGTCTATGCCACAACACCTGGCGGAACTACCCCAACTAACTGTGCTGCTAGAGTCTGAAACTAGGGAGCCATCTGCTCTGGAGTATGAGTAGTAGGAGTCTGGGCTCTTCCTCCAGACTGAGAGATAGCTGGTGCTACAGGGAATATGCGTGCCTGAGTGACGCTCTCCATAAGGCCCACTAGACGAACCAAAGCATCCTGGAGTACTGGGGTGGCGATGAACCCCTCTGGGACCTAAGCTGGCCCTGCTGGAACTGTTTGGGCAGGAACCTCATCCTCGAAATCTACCTGAGGCTTCGCCGCTGGTACTGCTGCTCGAGCTCAGGTTAAGCCCTACCTCTGCCTCGACCTCTAGCATGGCCTCGGCCTCTACCCCTTGCAGGAGCTGCTACTGCGGGCTCGGGCTGCTGGTCAGCTGATGAAGCGGTACGTGTTCTCACCATCTGTGAAAGAACAGAGTGGAAGTTCAATTAGCATTAAGAAATCAAATTGCACGACAAGAAAGAATAGATGTAAAGTATTTCCTAAACTCTATAGCCTCTGGGGGATAAGCACAAATGTCTCTGTACTGATCCCTCAGACTCTACCTAGCTTATTCGTGAATTGTGAGACCTAGGAAACCTAGAGCTCTGATACCAACTTGTTACGACCCTGATTTCCCATCGTCGGGATCATGATGGTGCCTACTCGGGAAAGCTAGGCAAGCAAACCGATACATTCTAACAGATTGATTATTAATCCAAATAGTAATAAATTACAAACAAAGCTAAGCAGGTATAAAATGCGGAAGTTCCATAACAACTTAAGTTCTAAAACTAGGCTACCCAACGATCTGTTGTCACAATGTCACAAACATCTAAAGATTTCTACAGACATTAGTTTAAAAGAAATAAAACTGTTCTCAAAATGAAAGAGACAATATATCTAAACCATAATGAAGGGGACTCCGAATTCTGTGAACGCCGACAGATCTACCTCGAGTCTCCTATGGACTGAAGGTAGCAACCCACGATCTACTTACGAGGTTATGCACCGAAATCTGCACAGAAACTGCAGAGTGCAGTTAAATCATATACGAACAGAGCAGTAGTAACATGAAACAACAGATAAAGATGGGAAGGGGAACATGCTGCGAGGAATATCAAGTTCTAACATTAATTTGATAGAGAAGTATAATGAACACCATATTTGTATCAACAGGAATAATGAAGCAGTAACACATGCACGGTATCACCCTTCGTGCTTTTACTCTCGTTCTCACCATAAGAAAATAATAGAAATGGCACGACATCACCCTTTGTGCATTACCTCTCATAATCATGGCACGAAATCACCCTTCATGCATTAGCTCTCAAATCATGGCACGACATCACCCTTCATGTATTAACACTCACAATATCGGCACGACATCACCCTTCGTGCATTAACACTCACTCACAATATCTTGCACGGCATCACCCTTTATGTTTTACACTCTTCCTCACCCAAACAATAGAAACAATTCATCCCCGCAAGGGAATCAACAATAGAAACAAATACATCCCAGTAAGGGAATCAACAATAGAAACAAATACATCCTGAAAAGGGATTCAACTATAACTAATCTCGTTCCAACAGTTACTTCACAAAATAAATCTCAACTTGAGCCAATACTCAAAAATGGTCAATTGCCAAGAAATTATCATAAGCCCTGTTCAACATTGATAATCATCAATTTAAGCATGGACAGTACATAATAAAAGTCACAACAATCATGGTATAAGACTCACGAGCATGCTCGACTCCAACGTATAGATACTCGTCACCACACCTATACGTCGTACTCAACATTAACACGTAGAAAATAAGACCCCAACACATATTCCCTCAAGCTAAGGTTAGACCAAACATTTACCTCAATTCCACGGATAAAATCAAGCCTCAATTACCGCTTTACCTCTCAGTTCCACTTCCAATCTGCTTGTATCTAGTCATAATTTACTTAATAACATCAATAAATGCTAAATAAACCAATTCTAATGCATGAATATAGATTTCCCAATGTTTTCCCCAAAAAGTCAAAAATCGGCCCCGGGCCTGCTTGGTCAAAATTCGAATTTCGAACCAAAACCCGACTACCCATTCACCCACGAACTCAAATATGCAATTGGTTTTGAAATCCAACCTCAAATATGTCTGAGTCATTTCCATCATCCTCTTCACTTGCAAAAATGAATATGTCCCCTACTTTATATAAAACCTTTTCCAAAAAATATTATTATCTCTATAAAGTAGATATCCTACTCGAACAAAAAGTAACCTCCACTGAACTACCTCTCTTAAACCCTTACTCAGCCTTTGCCAAAAAATCATTTGCACCATGGACCCAAATCCATTCCTTAGTCCAGCACAAACCAAAAGGATTCAAAGAATATGTTGCTGCCTCAAAACTTGACTAGCACCCTATTCTTACCACTCGAGAGGAACAATTTATTACCCTTCAAATCCCAGATGATTTTCCTAGACGATGGAGAAACCATGGTTTTACCCATATCCATTTTAGTGATATCCGAATCGCTTTAATATATCACGGGAGAAAAGGTCAACCTGTTGTTGCTCGACTTTCTCTTCTAGATACAAGATACTTGGAGTACCAACATGCAAATTTGGGTACTGCCGAAGTAACCCTAAATGCTGGGACAGTCTTTATAACTATCCTTCCAGCCCAATTTTCCATGAAAACCCCTTGATTTTGAGACGAAATCATGTAAAAAGATGAATTAGATTGAAGAAATGGAGTTAGAAATCACCTACCTATGATTTGGAGAAGTTTGGGCCTTTGAAAAATTGCCTAGGGATGTCTAGGGTTCGATATTTTGAAGAATGAAAGTGCAAATCCCGTCTAGCTCTCATTTAATAAGCTGCAGTTATCGCAATTGCGATCAAGGGTTCGCAGTTGCGAACCCTTTGAATTACTGCTGCCTTCACATTTGCGACACTAAGGTCACATTTGCGACCTCTAGGGCCTTCGCAATTTCGGCCAAGGTTTCGCATTTGCGAGGTTGGCCTTCCCAGGCCTTCTTCGCATTTGCGACAATATTGTCGCATTTCCCAGGCCGGCAGACTTCACAATTGCGAAGCTTGATCTCGCATTTGCGAGATCAGAGGCCTGTGCAAAATACCAGATGCACAGTTGAGTTTTCCTAAGTTCTAATCACTCCGTGGCCTATCCAAAACTCACCCGAGCTCTCAGGGCTCCAAACCAAACATGCACACAAGTCTAAAAACATTATACAGACCTTCTCATGTGATCGAATTGCCAAAATAACATCTTAAAAAACGAATTTAACACCAAAATTCATGAAATTCTTAAGAACATTAAAATTTCCATTTTCTCAATTAAGGGTCCGATTATACCAAATCAACTCCGATTCTTACCAAATTTTACAGATTCGAATTAATTATCATTTTAGACCTGTACCAGGCTCCGAAACCAAAATACGGGCCGATATCATCAAGATCACACACCATTTCATTTCTAAAAGTCCTTATATTTTAAAGTAAATAATTTTCTTTAAAAATTCTTTTCTCGGGCTAGCGACCTTGGAAATCGATTCTGGGTATATTCTCAAGTCCCATATTTTACTACGGATCCTATGGGACCGTCAAATCACGGGTCCGGATCTGTTTACCAAAAACGTTGACCGAACTCAACTTTAATCAATTTTAAAGGCTATATTCAATATTTTTCTTAAATTTCACATGAAAGCTTTCCGGAAATGTGCCCGGACTATGCGTGGAAACCTAGGAGAAAGAAAATGAGGTTTTTAAGGCCTCAGAACTCGGATTCGAATTCTAAAATACAAGATGACCATTTGGGTCATCACAATTGGTGCATTATTTTTTTTATAAAGTTTGTCCCAAGAACTTAAGTTAGAGAGAGTCTATGACGCTTATTGAGTACCATTGTGGTGTACTCTATGCTTAGGGGGGGCCCTCCAAGGCCCTACATACTTTACATGTTTCAGGATGATGTAAGATACGTGTCATGCGGTCAGGCCAGGATGACTCTCTTTCCGAGGCATTATGAAGTACCACTTTTATTTCGTGGTAGCTATTATGTTCATCCTTATTTTATATTGTTGGAATTACTCCAATCGTTGGTTCTATTCTTTGGTATAGAGACTCCATAGATAGTTGTGAAATGTTGTAGTAACAGTGTTGTACACGACATTCATGAAAGTATATTATTTTACTTAGTCTCATTGTTATTATTATGAAAGGGCGTCATGTGTGATTTTGAATTGGAAAATATTTTATCATTTAACTTGAAAATGTATAAAAATTTCCAAGGAGCTTCCGCAGTTAAGTTGGTTTTCATGCATATGATTTGGGTGTATCACATGGTTTGGTTCGTTCGGGTCGGGTAGTGTGCCGGGTGCCGGTCACGTGATTTTGGGTTGTGACAATATTGGTATCAGAGTACTAGGTTCTAAGTCGAGTCCTAGTAAGTCTATGGAGCCGTGTCAAGTAGAGTCCCTCTTTTCGGTGAGTTGCTGGCCACACTTATATAGGGGAGGCTACAATGACATCTAGGGTGTTTCACTTTCTTCATACTCTAGATCGTGCATTTTTGCCTGAAGTGAGAGTACGGATTCTCGATCATATTAATTACCTATTGTGGAAGATATAGAAGTGACGAGAATAAAGCTCAAGGTTCAAGTTATAATACAAGATGTTTTGGCTAATAGCCAGAAAGTGTCAGATTTGTTCAAAATGGAAAGATAAGTTGAGAGTAGATTAGGACTGATACAATCAACACGTATGACTTGGTGAATAAGAATTAAAATTTGAATACTGAGAAATTATGGAAGGAAATAAAGTGATGATGTCAGTTAGTATTATTAGGATGACTTATAAAGAATTTTACTAAAAGATGTGAACATGGGCACCTATGTAAGACCCTAGATTTGAATTCAAGTTTGTTTGTCAAGATGTTGGAACGACTGTTTATTATGGTAATCACCATTAACGAGTTTAGCAAAGGAGCGAAAAAAAAGAGAGAATATTGTAAATGAAGATGTTGTATCTTAAATTATCATTACAAGATATAGAGAGGCGATATGGATCTAATTAATAAGTGAATGTGAATCAGTCAAGTTTGTGGTAAACATAATATGACTCATAAGAAGTATGACATAGTTAAGACAGTGTCAACAACGACCAAAGACACCTTCCCGAAGGAAAAAGAACAAGACTTTCTTGATTATTCGGAAAGGGAATAATATTAGATGAGGGAGATGAACCTTAATTATAATAGAGATTGGGTTTCCTCTGAGCATGATAGGTTATCGTCATGATTGTGTCATATGTACTAGAAGTGACACACAAGAAATAAAGTGCCACGTGTAAGTAAGAGTTGAGGATAGACAAAGCAAGTCATATGTAAAAGATGGGCATGACAACCTTGAGTTCCTCCAGATGATGAATGTGATACAAGTAAAAGTCACTCTCTAATTATGCATTCCAAGGCATGCGAGGATAAAGTATGTTGACTTAAATGGGTAAGCGTGACAATATAAAGGCATGAGATGCACAAAAGGCGTAATCTTGGAGGTTATAAGAAACAATATGGATTGTCAGAGAAGGAAGAAAAAAAATAATATGGAATAATAATCTTGAGTTTTTCTAATCGAGGTATATTTATTTTATTCTGTTTAAATGATGAAAAATTGAGAATTTCCAAGAATGATCTCAAAGCAACTCTATATGTGCCCAATATTGAAAGAGCAGTTAACTTGTGAGTGAACGGATCCTTACGATTGAAATGGCTCATGGGCTAAGTTAAAGTTGTTGGAAAGTTATACATATAATGTGTACAACGTAAGGCTCAAAAATAAAATTTAAAATGGTTATGGTACAAATTTGGATATTGAGAAGTTACAAGAATTCTAAGTCTACATGATAATTTGTCATAAATTCCTAACATGATATGTATGGACAAGGTCAATGATACCATGAAGAATGGGAAAATATGCAAGTATATATTTATCATATGAAACGTGTTGACGTAAATATGTGGTATGAGCTATGACTAAAGAGTTTGCATTATGATGTAGACATGAGGTAATAAGACCCTACAGGCATGACATCTTTATCATAAGTATTAGCCTACTCGGTGGGATACCATCAAAATAAAGTTTTATGAAAGGACTTAATAGCAAGAAATATAATTTCAGAGATATACTACGGAATCTCATATATATATGCAGTTTGAGAACATGAGGATGACATAGAGATAAAATGTGTAATTCTTACATTTAGCATTGTGAAGATAGTATATGTTGTGAAAATGATATAATGATATATGGATTTAGCCTAAGGGAGTCACACTAGTTCAGCGTACTTAAGCGTGAGATGAGAGGCGCAAGGCAATTGTACTTGCTAGAACTGTATTATAGCATGGATTGAAGGGTGAAATATTATAAGAGATCTCAACAGTAGAGTGAACATGAAAGATTAAAGTGGTAACTATAATGATGTCTTAAGGGTGGAAAATAATGGCCCTTAGCAATATATGTTGCAGCTAGTAGCGACATGATACTTAGATACGAAAATGAACAAAGAAAGTTCCTATGAGTATAACCAATCCATCCTATTGTCAGAACAATGAGCATATTGGCATAATGATGAAATAAAAATCAATGTACGATGAAATATTGAAGCGCTAAAATAGATATTTCTAATTGGGAGGGATAAATAACCTATTGTAGTGGGTGAACAAATTGATTGTTAATAAAAATTTCTATGTGATATATAAGTTTAATATTGACTTCGAGTGGCAAGTAAGAGTTTGAATTGGGTTTACTCCTAAGTGGGGGAGCATCAGAACAAAAAGGATTCACCTTAAAGATAATAGTTTGAGAAATAAGATATTTTATTTACTAGAGTCTAGATGAAGAGAAAACATTCGGTAACTTCATGACGGAATGAGTTCAATTATCGTAAAGTTTTTGTTGGGATTAAAAGACTCATTACAAGTAATAGTTACGATGTTCCGTATCAGGATATTAAAAGTTATGTATGATAATCAAAGATTTAATGGGAAACTCGAATGTATTCCTACAACTTTGAGGGCATGTGCGATTTGAATTAAATTCAAGTATTGGCGGGGAACAAGGAAATACTTTAAATTGTACGTGGGATTAAGTGGAATAAGAGGATATTTTAATGTGTGCATACTTTAGCATGAGACGAAATAAAAAAGGTTAATTTAATGCGCATTCCTGAATGAGAAAAGACTCTTCTCTACAAAAAATAAAGTATGTCAGTAAAGGGCATATGTTCAAAGAAGAGAACTAATATTAAAAGGGTGCAAGTACCATCGTGATAATAGTGACTTTCGACTGTTGAAAACTTACGGGCTACGGTAACATGTCTATGGTGTGCATGGAAATAAATGCAATCCCAAGTTTTGGTAGAAAAATATCACAAGATACTTAATGGGGTCAATGAATTGTTAAAAGTTAAGAAATAAAACTGGAACACAGATGTCCACGATTAGGTGGAAAACTAGTGTCATGAAATCGAATGAAGTGAGTTGAATTGCTTTCAGAGTAAACTTGTTGGTAATAATAGTTATCAAGTTATGAATCTAGCATGAGCTCTAAAGGTATGAGCGAAAGTAGAGGTATTAAATTACCATATGATGGATAAATCTGAGACAAATATCTTATTAATCTTTGGAAGGAATAAAAGGATATTCCAAAATAGTTTTGATGATTAGAGAATATTAAAAGTCTTAAGTGGGAAAACTTTTCCTAGAAACAAGACTCAAAAGAGCAACATACTTATTTGAAAGTATTGGTTATAAGAAAATTTCGAGACTATGAGTCGGAATGGATAAGTTTATAGGTACCAAGTGGGTAATATAATTTTGCTCTCACCAAGCATGAGCCATAGCTTCGAGGAAGCTGAGAATTTAGGCAACATGGAAATGTGTCATTCTACATTATCCAAAAAAAATATTTATTAAGGACGTCCAATCACAGAGAGATTTTTGGTTTATCGGAAGATATTTTCAGGTACAGCTTGACGTATGCATGACTAAAGAAAATGCATGCATGTATAATAATGATATGGGAACTATGTGTAGTAGCTATTATTGATATTGAATGTTATTCATATATGTCACTAGTTAAAAGTTTTAAAGATTTACATTTGATGCACTTATGGTATATGTACGACCGAGTGGGGTCAAGATGGTACATTATATTATGTACTGTTAGTTGTTGAGCGATATTATTATTGATGCCCATGTGGGGGCTTGTTCTGGATAGGTTAAAGTTTTTGGATAGTCCTACTTATAGAGGAAACTCTGCAGAAAATTTTAAGAATTTGTAAAGATAGCAAATTTTGAGAGCCAAAAGTAAGTTTGAGATTCTAAAAAGAAAGTATAAGACCCATGTAGTCATAAGTGCCTATGAATAGTGGTTGGAGGTAAAATAATGGTAACTCTATTCTTAAAAGTGACTTGTAAAACATTCGAGGACGAATGTTCTTAAGTGGGGGAGAATGTAGCATCCCGGAAAATTTCGAAGTACTTAAGCGCTATTAAGAAAGTTAACGTATGCTAATTACATTATTTTGTGTGCAGATGAGGACTATTAATATGATGGATATTAATTGGATATGTTAATAAGTGTACAAGGTGTATTTGAAGTGATACAAGTCATAAGGAGAGCCCTTGGTGCAAATCAAGATGGAGATTACATGATAGGCTAAAGTTCCAAATAAGTACGCACAAGACCTAACTTTGGACGATCATATATAGATATATATAAAGAGTTATGTGTATTACGACCTATCAAATGAAAGTTCTTTGAGATAGTTTCTAACTCTTCAAACCATTTGTTATTTGGACATTCCTACAAGAAGTTATAACCAAATTATCAAAGGCTGGTGGAGGAGTCTGTGATGCGTAGCATCTGGGGCCGCGTCCGAAAGAATGGCTGGCAGTGAAGTGCTGCCATAGCATCCAAGGCTGCGTTCGAAGCCCAGAAATCTAGGTCTATAATACCAAGTCAGGGAAGAGAGTATTTTGACTTTTGGAGGTTAGGGTTCTTGAGGTGAAGGGGAAATTTTAAGCTCAAATCAAGTCCAATCGATCAAGGTAAGTTGTTAATATTGTATCAGGTTGATTGTTACTCAATATACATGAGTTCTAACATCCAAATTCTAGATTTCATCATCGAATCCTCAAGAATACAAAAATCACCAAAGTTTTGATTTTTCAAGATTGATCTACTAAAGGTAATTTCAATGCTTCAAACTCGTTTGTTATGAGTAGTTAGAAGTATTTGTTACAAGTTTATTGGTTGAAAGATTGGATTATAAAACTCTAGTTCATGGCATGAATAGTACTTTTGAGAAAATAAGAGAGAAGATGAATGGTGAATTTTTGCGATAAAATTGATTGAATACAATGAACCTATGGAATTATTTGTTTGCAAAAGATGGAAGTGATAAACTAAGTAATCATCCGAATTGTATATTGTGCAAGGTTTGATTACGGAAGATGATGAATAGTAACTTGGCGACATTGGACAATTGATGTAGTATCATTAATGACTCGATAGGGTATTAAAATATAAAGATGAAGTTGAATGGTCTAGCTTGTAAATCTATTTGATGATTTGAGTTGTTGGAGGCTTGTAGCTAATTTATGAGCCATATATGGATATTGATTAATATCTTAGGTCATATTCTGATGTAATTAGGATATATAATTGTAGATATCGACTTGTTGGTGATGTTGAGCTTTTTAATCAACATTGGAATGATGGAAGAGGATTGTAATCTTGTGAATGATAATAAAGCGAAAGCGAGGTAAGTTGATTAAAATTTACTCTTTTTGAGGGAATTTCTCTAAAAGCATGTTTCAAGTTAATACTTTAGTTGTTTGTAAATATGCTTTCGTGCTTGTGGAGACAAACAAGTACGGATTTCTCCATGTACTAAAATATTATGTTTCATATGTAGTGTTATGCCGTTTTGTAAAATTTTATTTAAATCTTGTTGGCAAAATGACACTCAAGGTAAATGTTAGAAAGTTTTTATCAAAACTTACGTATTGACAAGAGTATACATATTTGAGTGCTAAAGATAAATTTTCATGGATAGTATTTCTTTTGGAAATTGATGTGCAGAATAACTCTTGTGGTATCTTTTGAAGATTGATGTTAAATTGCTAAAGGCTTTAGCATATAAATGGTTGTTTATTTCATTTTTGTTCAAATGATTTAGATTTTCTATAAATGCTATGATTTGATAAAAATAAATCCTTTGAAGCTACTATGTTATGAATCAATTTTTAAAGTGTGAAATATTTTGGGATTTACTTATGTTCACCGAGATTGACTTCGGATATATTGTGTTCGTTGTCATGAAACTACACGTGTCAGTGTAGGCGTAGATGGACACTTTGTTGTATAGACTACGGCAGAGTTCTCTTCCTCGAGAGAGAACTATTTTGTGCAATTATTAGCATGGCTGAGTCGATTCGTACAGCACTACGATGAGACGACCTAAGCAAGTAGGGTATATGATACTTGCCGCTAGGTACATAACCTAGTTGACTTTCTTATGTCGGTAATGGTATAGTATTCCCAGTGAAAGGTAAGGATGATTTTCTTATGTTTAGGCCTAAGGAGCCGAAAGCGATTTCGATGACTAAAAGCATATGTAATGATTTTGTACGATTTATCCAAAATCTTGGATTGATGTAAATGTTTTAAAAGTTTATATTGTGGGTTATATTTCACTTGCTTGTTATTTAAAATAACAAGGGTCATGAATTGATAAAAAAATTATCATTTTATACCAAATATTGGTGCATTATTTTTTTAAAAGTTTGTCCTAAGAACTTAAATTAGTGAGAGTCTATGACACTTATTGAGTACCACTGTGGTGTACTCAGCCCTTAGGGGGGGCCCTCCAGGGCCCTACTTACTTTACATGTTTCAGGATAATGTATGATACGTGTCATGCAGTCAGGCCAGAATGACTCTCTTTCTGAGGTATTATGAAGAACCACTTTTATTTTGTGGTAGCTATTATGTTCTTTCTTATTTTATTTTGTTGGAATTACTCCAACCGTTGCTTCTATTCTTTGGTATAGAGGCTCATAGATAGTTGTGAAAGGTTATAGTAACGGGGTTGTACACAAAATTCATGAAACTATATTTATTTTACTTAGTCTCATTGTTATTATTATGAAAGGCGTCATGTGTGATTTTGAGTTGGAAAATATTTTATCATTTAACTTGAAAATGTATAAGATTTTCAAGGAGCTTCCACAGTTAAATTGGTTTTCATGCATATGATTTGGGTGCATCACATGGTTTGGTTCGCTCGGGTCGGATAGTGTGCCGGGTGCCGGTCACGTGGTTTTGGGTCGTGACAATAGTCTCACTATAAAATTGTACGTACTCGAAAAGAAAGTGGCACCTACCGTTGCTAATGAACGGGGAGTAAAAAAATCAAAAGTAATAATCGAGATCATATGAGTTGCACAAAAATTCCGACATGCGTGGAAACTAAGATAAGTTAAGTATGCACGTAACAAGGGGCAGAAAGACCAGGAAAGGTAATAGCTTACGTTTAAAGAAAGCTGAAAAGGAACAAATAGAATTATTCGATCAATGGTCCAGAATTAGTTGCGTTATGAATACACTTAATATTTCGGAGTATTATCCGTGCAGCATACAAGTTGTCAATCATACAATCGTATCAGACTCCAATATAAGTTATGAGAAAGAATTGAGTCCAGGTCATAGACAAAGAATTGAATTGTTAGAAGATTGTATCATGGGTATTCCATAGCGTCCGTGAAAGGCTAAAGTAATAACTAATACCATGAGCCGCAGATCGAAAGATAGTTTAAGCCTACATAAAGGATGATTAGAAGGAAGAGAAAACTAAAGAATTTCATCAACTAAGTAAATCAGGAGTTTGGTTATTGGACCTAAAAAATTACAGAAATCGTAATTGAGAACATTGCAGGATCATCCATAATATCAAAGGCACAAGAGAGATAGTACAACAACCATATTTTATAACGGCTCTATGATAAAGCCAGTTAGAATAGTACCAGCTTCATAGGAAGTGAGTATGAAACTCCCACCGGATTGTGTATGCACCAGAGGTACAAGTATTATTATAGACCTTCAAGTTGTGGATGTGAACTGTACCTATGTGGAAGGGAGGTCATAAAAGAGATAAAAGATGTGATGCGAGATTTTAAGGTAAGTAAGGTAAAGGCGAACAACGTACGAGATACTCAAATGTAGAAGGTTGTGAATGGTCCATACTTTGGATAGAAGGGTAGAAGCACGAGGATTCAGTATCCAGGAATGATAGCAGTGTCGTCAGTGGCATATATTCTAGCCTATGGTTTCTAAGTATCGAGAGGCCCAGTCAAAAGAGTAAAGAAGAGTTAGAGACGATGTGATGTCTCGCTTGATTTTCCAGAGCAACATAAAGAAATCTATGGAGCAATCAAGTTGAAGAAAGGTTGCAAGTAGTATAAAGAGATATGTATAGGTCGCAAGCTAAAGTATGGTAGAGCGATAAGGTTTTAGGAAGACAGAAGTAAGGATAAGAAAAGGCAAATGAGAAGGTGGTAAAAATGGATAAGTCCTTGGGACTAAGCCCATGAAAACAAAAGAGTTGATGGTTTTTCTAACTTATAGAAAGCTGTCAAAGTATAAATGTGTTAATCTCAAAAGACTAGGCTTGAAGTATTAGTTGAGAAATGAATTTGGAGTCCAGATTAAATGAAAATTGTCCCACAATTTATTCCTTGTCAATTCAAATTTATATAGAAATAATACTAAGCTGCATAGGCATAGTATTCTTGGAACTTAAATCCAACATTATCAAGGATTTCATTAGAAAAGAATCATACGTACGTTGATATTGGATTCTTGGTACTTGAATTTAATATTGCCAAGGATTTCACCTTCCCTTAATTAGAAAAGGATCCAACAGTAATGATTAGGCTAGGATAAGTTGCATTCACATGTTTTCATTCCTGTATCCACGTCATTCGGTTTGGCAATTTATTTTACATTGCTTCAAACTCAAACTTAGCTATATTGGAACTTTCTCCCTTAATTTACTATGGATTCTCACGCTTTGAAAACTCCTTCTTTCAGTGAAACTCCTAGCTTAGATCAAATTACTATGACTGCCTCAACAAGTTAAATCTTTGTAGGAAACCAATTGTTGCAATGTACCACATCAAATATTACTTCTCAATATCCGCTTTTAATCATCTATATAAGGATACATATTCTTCTCCCGTAAACACCAACCTCAGTGTGTTTGCAAACCATTTTGACAACTTGGAAGCATTAACGGGAAGGTAATTTATTTTTTTCCTTATGCTTTATTCTTTGTTTTACTTTGTTGTCTCTTTCTATCCTTTTAGAAGTAACTTCATCAAACTACAAAGTCCTTTATAAGTTCGATACGAAGGCCTTTAAAAGTTTGTGATGAAGATCTTTAAAATTTGCGGGGAAGACTCTTAAAAGTTTGCGCAAAAATCCTTAAAAGCTCGTGGTCAAGACCTTTAAAAGTTTGGGGTGGATACCTTTAAAATTTGTGGCAAAGACCCATAAAAGTTCATGCAAATATCCTTAAAAGATTGTGGTCAAGATCTTTAAAAGTTCACAGTGAAAATCTATAAAAGCTCGCCATGAAGACCTGTAAAAGTTCGCGACGAATACCTTTAATTTGCGGGGAAAACCCATAAAAGTTTGCGTGAAGATCCTTAAAGCTCGTGGTCAAGATCTTTAAAAATTCACAGTGAAGACCTTTAAAAGCTCGCAATGAAGACCTTTAAAAGTTCGCGACGAATACCTTTAAAATTTGCGGCGAAGACCCATCAAAGTTCACGCGAAGATCCTTAAAAGCTCGTGATGAAGATCTTAAATAAATTTGTGGCGAAGCCCATAAAATTTCACGATGAAGACCTTTAAAAATTTGTGGTGAAGATCCTTAAAAGTTCGCGATGAACACCTTTAAAAATTCGTGGCAAAGATCCTTAAAAGTTCGCGATGAAGACCTTTAAAAATTCGTTGCGAAAATCCTTAAAAGTTTGCGATGAAGACCTTAAAAATTTGCAGTGAAGCCAATAAAAGTTCGCGATGAAGACCTTAAAAATTTGCAGCGAAGCCCATAAAAGTCCGCGATGAAGAACTTTAAAAGTTCGCGATAAATACCTTTAAAATTTGCAGCACAGACCCATAAAAGTCCGTGTAAAGATCCTTAAAAGATCATGGTAGAAATCCTTAAAAGTCCGCAGCGGGGACCCTTTAAAATTTGCCACGAGCACCTTTAAAAGTTCGAAACATATGCCTTTTAAAAGTTCGAAATGAAAACCTTAAAAATCCGAATGCCTTTGAAAGTTCGAGACGAACACCTTTAAAAGTTCGTAGCGAAAACCTTTAAAAAATCCGAATGCCTTTAAAAGGTTGAGACGAACACCTTTAAAAATTCGCAACAAAAATCTTTAAAACTTCAAATGCCTTTAAAGGTTTGAGACGAACACCTTTAAAAGTTTGCAACAAAAACCTTTAGAAAAAGTCCGACACGGACATCCTTTTTTTTTAACGTCTGAGGCGAATTTTTTTTTACTTGTCCATCCTCTCTTTCAAGATTGCGATTGTTACTCTTCCCTTTTTTTAGGGCAGTGAGCGGATATGAATACCAACAAACTTGAAGGTTATACGAACATGAAGATATAGCGAATCCCCATACTTAGATGCAAATATTGTCATCATTTCAGTGAAGACACCATTCTACCATAGTAGCTTGCCCCCTTTAGATCAAATGGGATCCAAGTTCAACAGGAGGATGATGTTTCAGCTTGATTTTACATCCCTTTCATACTTCACTCGGACAACAATTGGGGCACTATGTATCTTTTGAGCTTATGCAACTAAACTTAGAATGAAACTCTAAGCTGCCTACGTACCTCGATGAAGAGGATCAAGTCCTACCGTAGTTCAGACTGAGTGTTTTTTTTAATTATTTTTTTATGTCCTAACTTTTTCCTAGGCCGCCTCTTTTAAAGTTTCCAACCTAAAGGACTCCTTTTTTAGGGGCCGTACACAGTTTAGACTCGTACGGGTCAGGAGTATAGCAACATGCAGTTTAGGCTTACCCATCAAGGAGTGTAGCAACATGTAGTTTAGGCTCATGCGTCAAGGAGCATTGCAACTTCAAGGGTAATACTTCTTTAAAAACATACCATTGATAGGGCCGATTCTCATGCCATCTGCATCAACCAACTTATAAGCTGATCACGCCCAACTATGCCTTATAAAAAGGACAATGCGGTCGTTGCAAATATAATCTAAGTATTTAGGCTATAATCGAATCATCAGAGAATTAACCTATCAATTACTTTTGTTAGACTCACTAAATTCTTTGTAATCAACTTCCCAGATATTTAAATAACAATTGGTGATGGTTTAACTAACTATAACTGAATATAAGCAAGTAAGCTAACAGCTAACTATGATTGAATTGTAAACAATTAAGAGAAGGATCTAAGGTTATGATTTCCCCTATTGATGGAATCCCTTCCTGTTATGTTTCACATAGATTTGCCTAATCGTCTCTATCGATCATGAGCACTCTTATTACCATAAATCTCTCCCGAGTACTCACAACAATTTACTAGACGCACTCTCTCGAGTTACGCTAGCTGGCTTTTAATACAGCTCACTTTAGATCGCACCCAAGGCTTCGTTATCTCTAATCCCGCCTTTAAACCCTCGGTTATTGATCCCTCATATACTTTGGGAGTGGTGTTGTTCAACAATTACCTATATATGCACTCTATCCCGAGTAATACATACTAAATAGGCATAAGCTAATTGAGGATCCTATCAATTAACTAAAACAAGAACGTAGTTGAACAAATAGAGATTAAACCGGGCAAACTATATTAACATAACACGAAGTTCATCCTTCAACAGGTTCCATCAAAACCCTAGACTAAATATTTAGCTACTCATAGCAAATCAAGATAAAACCACAAAAGTATTCATACTGTGCAAATAAAATAACAAAGAGAAGATTGAAAAGCTCTAATGATTGATTGCTCTTCTCATACTTGTTCTTGCCTCCAATTCAATCTAAAAATCTTGATAATGTCTCTTTGGGCGAGCTGAACCTCTTATAGGTTAAGTGGAATTACCTTCGAACTTTCAAATTTACCCCTGAATTATATTTTTCCAAACTAGACTACCGCGGTCGCGCTATTGACCGTGCATATGGCATAGTATTCTGCCTCGAACTCCTGGGCTAGCGCGGTCGTGCTAGTGGATCATCATTCCAGCTCTTCTTTTCTCTCTTCTGTCACGACCCAAACTAGAGGGCCATGACTAGCACCCGACCACACTTGTCGAGCACCAACGTACATTTCATCTAACCTTCATTATTATCTTTTAGGGCTGACGAGATCAATATAAATGGTAGACCTGGATCATGGACAACCAACAATAAAATATGACGGCATGAACATACATAGCAGGGGATGACCAGACAATCAAGAAACTACATATAAGGTATGAGCTACCACGCTACTATGAAAGACTATATAACAAAAACTAGCCGATAAGGCATACCAAACTATACATGAGTCGACACCTGTCTATGAGCCTCTAAAGGAACATAAGTGCTGCAACATAGCCGGAACAGGGCCCCAACATACCCATAATGTCTATAACAAAAATGCATACCAAGACCAAGGCAAGTCCGGAGAAGGGATCTCGCCAATCACCGCTGAACTGGACAGTCTACTGTGGTGGGGGAGCTGCATCTGCCTGTCTATCAGGACCTACAGCACGACATGCAGCATCCACAAATAAAAGGATGGCAGTACGAATAAAGTACTGAGTATGTAAGGCAGGGAACCATAAATACGATCAGTAATGTAAGCAAGGATAGAGAATATACAACCTGTAACATCTTAGTACCTCTAAGGGCTACTTACATGAAATGCATGATACATATGTATAAATACATAAACCCTTAAAACATTCGCCTCTGTGGGCATCATTATCATCATATCGTACCCGGCCATAATAGGCTCGGTAAAAAAACGTACCCGGCCATCATAAGGCTCGGTAGAATCGTACCCGACCACGTGGAGCTCGGTAAAACCCAACTGATCAGTGGTTGCACAATAGGTGTCGTACCCGGCCAAATATAGCGTGGCTCGGTAGAGTAAAATAGATACATATATATAATGCATGCTCAACTTATGGAATAATTCTAAACCTTTCGGAGTGACGTAAGGTCGATATCCTCTGTACACGTTATTAGGATTAACTCTTCACTATGAACCTTATAAGAATTAGAAAGTACCAACAACATTGATAACATAAGAATAAGGGAAGCAACATTAACATCAATCGTTCCATAAGAGGGAAAACAATGTAAGTACTGCTAGCTTCTAAGAATAGAGTATCTTGGAAGCTCGTTCATTACATTATGTACAATCGGAGTCGTGCAAAAGAAGGAAAGGGATAGCCTCACATACCTTGTATATACTGCCCCAATCTCAAGTGATGAAATTTTCAAAACTCCTTAGTCTACAATAAGAGAAACGATACTATCGTTATCATTTAAGCGTCATAGCTATTATGTATCGACCACAACCTATTTTACGATGAAACGGACATCACCTCCCCTATATATATGACCTCACACCATTCGAAACAGTCACCAAACAGCCCAAACAACATTAATAATAAACATATTGAGCCTCCCAAAATAGTCCACACACAGCCTAATCACTCCATACATACGACGACCACCGTAGTCGTGTCAAACAACCTGGAAATGTTACGAATAACTATCAGCCCATAACCATTCATATATATTGTGTTTCTCCATAACCTTCCTCCTCCAGAACTCCATAAAATAGTAGTAAAATACTCAGCCCAACAACAACGCAAAATAGTCCACAAAATAATAACATTACTACCAAGCCTTTCGATATATATTTCACAAGTTCTAGCTTCAATGGCTTAGCCGCAACTTGGATAATCTTAAATACATATAGAGTAAGAGGTTCCTTAACTTTATACAGAAATAAAAACTCCAATTTAACCTTAAATTTCCATGAAATATCCCTCCAATGCTTCCACCTCAACAAAAAAGCGAAACTAGCGATCAATTAGTGTTTTTCGGCACTAGAATCACTTTAGAAGGCTTGAAATCACCTAGGATTGATATTAAGAACATGAGGGAGTATTTACAGAACATAAACCCTTTAAAACAACCTCCCACACGAGCTGGAACGACACAAAAATGAGCAACAACAAGAAGAACAAGAGACTTACTAGCACCACGGAATTCCCGACACTTGATTTGTGTTGTTTGCCCCTTTTTTGGGTATTGAATCCTGAGAGAACCTTGAGAGGATATTCCTAGGGTTCTAAGGTCTGAATATAGTGAGAAGAAATGACTTAAAACGGGTTGGAGGCATCCTATATAGGTCCAAATATCTTAAACCGCCTTAGTGGGCCCCATAGAGAGGTGCTTGGCACAGTCTCCCGAAAATGCGAATATCTCTCTACGCCGAGATTGTATCGATGAACGGTTTAATGCGTTGGAAACTAGACTCATAGATCTTTAATTTTGTTGGTAGATAACCCCGTAATTCCTTGTAAATTAGGAGAAAAGATTAGAAAATGTTTAAGTAAAATTATGAACCTAAGTTGCGACAACTTTTGTCGACTTTTGTTTCATAACTCGTTTGACTTCAAGACTTATGATACGGATATCATATGATTAAAATACCTTAATAATTGAACTCTTGAGTGTATTAAGCACCGCTAGATTACTTGAAAATACTAGTTACAACATCCTTGATTCATTTAACTTCTAATACTTGTTAATCACCCTTATACACTCTTGTATCACTTAAGACCAATATGATTGACTTCTTATCATCTCAAAGATAATTCCTTCTTGGATTTATGTTAACTAATATATGGCATGAACTAACACATGTGGATATGGGTTGTAACACCCTCCCCCCCCTTAGGAACATTCGTCCTCGAATGTAAGGGTTTATGGGGAGTTTAAATCATCGTGGATTCCAATGGAAATTTCCGATCAATTTTCCCCTATAAAATGGTCACTAGCAAAACTTGCAAGTAATTAAGCCCAACATATGGCTTCACAAGGCTACACAAAGCATTATGCGTATTTACATTATCTACATATCACCATTTTGTATTAAGGAGGAGTATTCTCAAATTATTGCTTACCTCATAGAGCCGTTTCACCTTCCAATGTATTCTGTCTTCCACCAGCATCCTTGTTATCTTCATTCTGGAATAAGTAAGGGTATTTAGACTTCATCTCCTCTTCTCCTTCCCATGTCATTTTTTCCATATTTTTGTTCCTCCACAATACTTTGATGGAAGCTACATCTTTTGTTCTCAGCTTGCGGACTTGCCGATCTAATATCGCCACTGGCACTTCTTCATATGATAGGTCCTCTTTAACTTGTACATATTTGATAGGGACGACTCGAGAAGGGTCTCCAATACATTTTCTCAATATAGATACATGGAATACCGGGTGGACAAATTTCAATTCGGATGACAATTCTAACTCATAAGCAACCTGTCCAATTCGTCGAAGAATTTTATACGGCCCGATATACCTTGGACTCAGCTTACCTTTCTTCCCAAAACGCATAATACCCTTCATTGGTGAGATCCTCAGGAAAACCCAATCACCAACCTCAAACTCTAGATCACGACGTCGGACATCAGAATAAGATTTTTGCCTGCTTTGTGCCGTCCTCAATCGCTCATGTATCACTTTCACCTTCTCAATAGCTTGGTGAATCAAATATGGCCCATATAATTCTGTTTCACCGACTTCGAACCATCCAACTGGTGATCTACATCTCCTCCCGTATAGTGCCTCGTATGGGGCCATTTTAATACTGGAATGGTAGCTATTATTGTAGGCGAATTCTATGAGTGGAAGATGATCATCCCAATTCCCTTAAAATCTAGAACACATGCTCGTAGCATATCTTCTAGTGTCTGAATGGTACGTTCAGCCTGTCCGTTAGTCTGCGGATGAAATGCAGTGCTGAGATTTACTTGTATGCCTAAACCCTTCTGGAAAGACCTCCAAAAGTTAGCCGTAAATTGAGCTCCTCGGTCTGATATAATAGATACGGGCACACCATGAAGCCTAACAATCTCCTTGATATACAACTTCGCATAATCTTCAGCCGTGTAAGTTGTCTTCACTGGCAGAAAAGGGGCACATTTTGTAAGTCGATCAATTATCACCCAGATGGAGTCAAACTTATGATAAGAGCGAGGTAATCCAATAATGAAGTCCATATTAATCCCCTCTCACTTCCAGGTCGGAATCTCTATATTTTGAAGCAATCCACCGGGTTTCTGATGTTCTATCTTTACTTGTTGACAATTGGGACACTGGGCTACAAATTCTGCAATAGACTTCTTCATATTATCCCACCAATACTACTCCTTGACATCATGATACATCTTTGTCGAGCCGGGATGGATGGAATATCGGGATTGATGAATCTCATTCATAATCTTCTCTCACAACCCCGCCACATTAGGCACACACAATCGGCTCTGGTATCTCAGTGCCCCATCTTTTCTGATCCCAAAAGCCATACTTTTACACTGTTGAATGCTTTCTCTTAATCGTACTAAGATAGGATCTTCATATTGTTGTGCTTTTACCTCGGCTACCAAAGATGATTCTGATGTATTCTGTACAGTAACACCTCCGTCATCAGAGTCTAACAATCTGATTCTCATATTGGCTAGCTGATGAAGCTCTTTAATCAACCCCCATCTACCTGCCTCAATATGTACTAAGCTTCCCAATGATTTACGGCTGAGAGCGTCTGCCACAACATTGGCTTTACCGGGATGATACAATATCTCGACGTCGTAGTATTTCAATAATTCAAGCCACCTACGCTGCCTCAAATTCAACTCTTTCTGCTTGAAGATGTATTGTAAACTCTTGTGATCTGTGTAGATGTCAACATGGACGTCGTACAAGTAGTGCCGCCATATCTTCAAAGCATATATTACTGCAGCCAATTCCAAATCATGGGTTGGATAATTCTTTTCATGCTTCTTCAATTGTCTTGATGCATAAGCAATCACATTCTTACGCTGCATCAATACGCACCCCAAACCTATACCTGAGGCATCACAATATACCACATAACCTTCTGTTCCTTCAGGAAGAGTGAGCGCTGGTGCGGATGTCAATCGATTCTTCAGCTCCTGAAAACTACGTTCACAAGTGTCAGACCACTGGAATTTGGTAGCTTTCTGTGTTAACTTAGTCAATGGTGATGATATAGAGGAAAATCCTTCTACAAACTGCCTATAATATCCTGCTAGCCCTAGGAAGCTGCGGACTTCTGATGGTGTTGTAGGTCTCGGCCAATTCTTTACTGCATCGATCTTCTGAGTGTCGACACTAATACCCTCATCAGATATCACATGGCCAAGAAATGCTACTGAGTTCAGCCAGAATTCACATTTGGAGAGCTTAGCATATAACTTACGATCCTGAAGCGTCTGTAATATTATCCGCAAGTGGCCCGCATGTTCCGCCTCCGAACGAGAATACACTAGAATGTCATCAATGAATACAATCATGAACACATCAAGATAGGGCCTGAATATAGTATTCATGAGATCCATAAAAGCTGTTGGGGCATTTGTTAGCCCGAACGACATCACCAAGAACTCAAAGTGCCCATATCTTGTCCGGAAGGTCGTCTTTGGAATATCCTTCTCCCTAACCCTCACCTGATGATACCCTGAACGTAAATCAATCTTGGAGAAATACTTGGCACCCTGGAGTTGGTCAAACAGGTCATCAATTCTTGGAAGTGGATACTTGTTCTTTATAGTAGACTTATTCAACTGTTGATAGTCGATACACATCCGTAACGACCCGTCTTTCTTCCGCACGAATAGGACTGGTGCACCCCAAGGTGAAGTGCTAGGCCTAATAAAGCCCTTATCCAGCAAGTCCTTCAACTGCACCTTCAACTCTCGCAACTCTGCCGGGGCCATTCTGTATAGAGGAATAGAGATCGGTTGAGTGTCAGGCAACACATCAATGCTAAACTCAATCTCCCTTTCAGTAGGACGGCCTGGGAGTTCATCTGGGAAAACATCTAGGAATTCGGTGACCACAGGGATTGATTGTAAAGTAGGCGGTTTCGCCTCCGCATCCCTAATGCGAACGAGATGATAAATGTAACCTTTTGAATCATTTTCCTTGCCTTAAGATAGGAAATAAACCTACCTTTTGGTGTAGCAATGTTCCCTTTCCATTCAATGACGGGTTTACCCGGATATTGGAACCTAACCATCTTCGTACGACAGTCAACATTTGCATAGCATGAGGCCAACCAGTCCATTCCCATTATCACATCAAAATCAACCATTTCTAAGTCAAATAAATTTTCCGAGGTTTGACGACTACAATCATCACAGTGCAACCTCTATATACCCTTCTAGGAATCACAGAATCTCCTATCGGAGTAGATACCCCAAGGGGTTTACTTATCAATTCAGGTTCAATGCCAAACTTATTAGCCACAAAGGGTGTAACATATGATAATGTAGATCCTGGATCAATCAGCGCATATACATCATAAGAAAACACAGATATAATACCTGTAACAACATCTGGAGACGACTCGAGATCCTGTTGACCTACTAGAGCATAGGTTCGATTTTGAGTACCACTCGAACTCGGCACTGCACCTCTACCCCTACCACGGCCTGTCAACTGCTGAAAACCCCGTGCTGGAGGTCGAACTGATGAGGAAGAACCAGAAACAGATCCAGTCGGCTGAGCCATACCATCACCTCCTCTATTAGGACAATCCCACATCATATGGCCAGGCTGTCCGCATGAATAGCATGCATCAGAACCTCGACGACACAGTCCAAAGTGGGCCTTGCCGCACTGATCACAATGTGGTGTTGGGGGTCTCATCTGACTAGTATCCCTGTGATGTTGCGAGCCAGATGCCCGCGAACTCTGACCTGGACCAGAATAGGATCGATCATATCGAGGCCTCTGAAACTGTGGAGGAGCACTAGCTACAGGTGGCGCCGAACTCCTCGAAAACTGTGGCCTGATGCTGCCTTTGAAGTCATCAGAATACCCTGCAAATCTCACCCTCTTATGCTGGACCCTATCCTGCTCCCTAACTGCCCTCTGCTGGCGCTTACGATCCTCTAGGGTCTGGGCATAAGCTTGAATACGGGAAATATCCATGCCCTCCACCAAGGAGGCTGTCATACACTCATTTATCAGATGTGGTCCCAACCCATTCACGAACATATGCACCCTATCACTCATCTCGGCCACCATATGGGGAGCATACCTTGCCAAAGAATCAAACTGCATACTGTACTCTCGCACACTCATATTACCTTGTCTAAGGTTCAAGAACTTATCAGCTCTAGCTCGTCGTATCTCAACTGGCAAGTAGTGACGAAGAAAGGCCTCAGAAAATTCCTTCCACATAGCTGGAGAAGGGTTTGGACCCCTGGATCTCTCCCAACTATCATACCAGAGAACCGCTAAATCCCGTAGCCGATAAGAAGCCAACTCTACTGCCTCTGTATCACTAACATGCATAACCCGAAGTGTACGATGAACCTGGTCAATAAAAGTCTGTGGGTCCTCCTTGGGGTCTGATCCGGTAAACACTGGAGGGTCTAAATTAATAAAATCACGAACTCTTGTACTAATTGGTTTCTCAGCAGCACCTGTATTCTGCCTCTGAGCCTGAGCAGCTACCAAGCTAGTCAATAACTGCAAAGCACTCCGCATATCCTGGTCTGGAGTGCCAGATGGAGGAATTGGAGGCACTGGGTGCCTTCTAATATCCTCTGGAGGAGATGGAGTAGATGAGGTATGAGAGGGCATCTCACTCTGAGCCTCACTTTGTCCTGCTCTGACTTGGGGCACCTGACTGGTACCCTCTCCCGCTGCTGTATCAAGCCGTCTACTAATCGTTTGCTTCCTAGTCGAAGGCATCACTGAAAAAAACAAGGTGAATATTAGAGACGAACACTTACGACTCAACTCTACGCACGATCTAGATTCAGGAAGAAGGTAACAACCCTAGATGTCATGTAGCCTCCTAATTATAAATGTGGCGCGCTACACATCCATAATCAAGAATCTACTAGACACGGCTCATAGACAACCCCTAGGACAGACTTGCTCTGATACCAAGTTTGTCACGACCCAAACTAGAGGGCCATGACTAGCACCCGACCACACTTGCCGAGCACCAACGTACATTTCATCTAACCTTCATTATTATCTTTTAGGGCTGACGAGATCAATATAAATGGTAGACCTGGATCATGGATAACCAACAATAAAATATGACGGCATGAACATACATAGCAGGGGATGACCAGACAATCAAGAAACTACATATAAGGTATGAGCTACCACGCTACTATGAAAGACTATACAACAAAAACTAGCCGATAAGGCATACCAAACTATACATGAGTCGACACCTGTCTATGAGCCTCTAAAGGAACATAAGTGCTGCAACATAGCCGGAACAGGGCCACGACATACCCATAATGTCTATAACAAAAATGCATACCAAGACCAAGGCAAGTCCGGAGAAGGAATCTCGCCAATCACCGCTGAACTGGACAACCTACTGTGGTGGGGGAGCTGCACCTGCCTGTCTATCAGGACCTGCAGCACGACATGCAGTGTCCACAAATAAAAGGACGTCAGTACGAATAAAGTACTGAGTATGTAAGGCAGGGAACCATAAATACGATCAGTAATGTAAGCAAGGATAGAGAATATACAACCTGTAACATCTTAGTACCTCTGAGGGCTACTTACATGAAATGCATGATACATATGTATAAATACATAAACCCTTAAAACATTCGCCTCTGTGGGCATCATCATCATCATCATATCGTACCCGGCCATAATAGGCTCGGTAAAAAAACGTACCCGGCCATCATAAGGCTCGGTAGAATCGTACCCGGCCACGTGGAGCTCGGTAAAACCCAACTGATCAGTGGTTGCACAATAGGTACCGTACCCGGCCAACTATAGCGTGGCTCGGTAGAGTAAAATAGATACATATATATAATGCATGCTCGACTCATGGAATCACATTCTAAACCTTTCGGAGTGACGTAAGGTCGATATCCTCTGTACACGTTATTAGGACTAACTCTTCACTATCAACCTTATAAGAATCAGGAAGTACCAACAACATTGATAACATAAGAATAAGGGAAGCAACATTAACATCAATCGTTCCATAAGAGGGAAAACAATGTAAGTACTGCTAGCTTCTAAGAGTAGAGTATCTTGGAAGCTCGTTCATTACATTATGTACAATCGGAGTCGTGCAAAAGAAGAAAAGGGATAGTCTCACATACCTTGTATATACTTCCCCAATCTCAAGCTATGCAATTTTCAAAACTCCTTAGTCTACAATAAGAGAAACGATACTATCGTTATCATTTAAGCGTCATAGCTATTATGTATCGACCACAACCTATTTTACGATGAAACGGACAGCACCTCCCCTATATATATGACCTCACACCATTCGAAACAGTCACCAAACAGCCCAAACAACATCAATAATAAACATATTGAGCCTCCCAAAATAGTCCACACACAGCCTAATCACTCCATACATACGACGACTACCGTAGTCGTGTCAAACAACCTGGAAATGTTACGAATAACAATCAGCCCATAACCCTACATATAAATGGTGTTTCTCCATACCCTTACTCCTCCAAAACTCCACAAGATAGTAGAAAAATACGCAGCCCAACAGCAACGCAAAACAGTCCACAAAACAATAACATTACTACCAAGCCTTTCGATATATATTTCACAAGTTCTAGCTTCAATGGCTTAGCCGCAACTTGGATAATCTTAAATACATATAGAGTAAGAGGTTCCTTACCTTTATACAGAAATAAAAACTCCAATTTGACCTTATATTTCCATGAAATATCCCTCCAATGCTGCCACCATAACAAAAAAGCGAAACTAGCGATCAATTAGTATTTTTCGGCACTAGAATCACTTTAGAAGGATTGAAATCACCTAGGATTGATATTAAGAACATGAGGGAGTATTTACAGAACATAAACCCTTTAAAAAAACCTCTCACATGAGCTGGAACGACAAAAAAATGAGCAACAACAAGAAGAACAAGAGACTTACTAGCACCACGGAATTCCCGACACTTGATTTGTGTTGTTTGCCCCTTTTTTGGGTATTGAATCTTGAGAGAACTTTGAGAGGATGTTCCTAGGGTTCTAAGGTCTGAAAATAGTGAGAATAAATGACTTAAAACGGGTTGGAGGCATCCTATATAGGTCCAAATATCTTAAACCGCCTTAGTGGGCCCCATAGAGAGGTGCTTGGCGCGGTCTCCCGAAAATGCGAATATCTCTCTACGCCGAGATCGTATCGATGAACGGTTTAATGCATTGGAAACTAGACTCATAGATCTTTAATTTTGTTGGTAGATAACCCCGTAATTCCTTGTAAATTAGGAGAAAAGAATAGAAATATTTGACTTAATGTTTAAGTAAAATTATGAACCTAAGTTGCGACAACTTTTGTCGACTTTTGTTTCATAACTCGTTTGACTTCAAGACTTATGATACGGATATCATATGATTAAAATACCTTAATAAATGAACTCTTGAGTGTTTTAAGCACCGCTAGATTACTTGAAAATACTAGTTACAACATCCTTGATTCATTTAGCTTCTAATACTTGTTAATCACCCTTATACACTCTTGTATCACTTAAGACCAATAGGATTGACTTCTTATCATCTCAAAGATAATTCCTTCTTGGATTTATGTTAACTAATATATGGTATGAACTAACACATGTGGATATGGGTTGTAACATCTTCTTTCAATGTACTCAGCTTCGAGGGGCTTCCCTTGCTTCAATTTAGCTCCAAATACAGTCCTAAGTCCTCGTACGCGCAACTTGCTCCTGCAAAACATGGAATTCACAATTAGAGCCAATTTATCATCATTTAACTATCCTACAACAGTGAAACATAGTGAAGCTGGGGCATAAACAGTCGCCAAATTACATGAATCTAGCCTATTATCAACACCCCACAATTAAATCATTGCTAGTCCTCGAGCAATCCACCACACTCTATAAAGGTTCCTTCACTAAGATTTTCCTCTAACGTATCACACCAAGAACAAATTACCAAAAATAACATCTAGTCGTGAACAATCTTTGCCTCAAAAGTCGACTCTCACGTGCCGTGCAATATTCACACTTACTCAAATTACTCTATACAGAGGTCAAGACTTACCTTTCCTTCGTGAATCATATGCCCTCACATCACACAAGAGAGTAGTTCCACAAATAATAATATTAAGAACAATTAGGAACTTAGATAGACAAAATTTGTTCACTCTCAAAACGAACATTCACATGCCACACAGATGCACCATAGGCTTGCCCGTAGTGTACTACTTTACTAATCGAGCCCATTCAGTCTAAGATCAATTAGGACTTCATTTCGTTGTAATGTAGGCTAAGGGATGGGTAGGATATATTTGGATATAATGACTAACCTCCCTAAGCACTTTTAATACAATCACATTAACCTTCAAAACCATACTTATGTCAACCGGACATTCCACTGCATTTTTATTTATAACATCCCACTCCATTAGGTGCAATTGTATCAAGTTACCACTTATCAACTACTACATTTACCCATTCTCTTTTTTTAAGTGGTTCTTATTCTTTTACTTTTTCAAAAACTGCACATTTTCTCTATTTTATCGGTTCCACTCAAAAACCAAACCACCAGCCCACACTTTAGCTTTTGCATATTTCATGACCATTCAAGTGCTCATGGGAGGTAAAAAGGGTTCAAACAGCTGGGCCATTCAAATAATTGGGTAAGATTCGTAATGTGGTCGCCAAAGAAACAAGCTTATAGGCTTAACAGGGTTAACTACGATGTATTGCATTCAGGTGGGTCTACTTTATATATCTGGGTTAACAAAGAAATGCCTATATCACTTCTAAGACTGAATAAAGCTACTATTTTGCTTTGCAAATACACAGGGCAAGTTCTAGGCATCAAATGCAGAACATAGAATACAGTACAACTCACACACACATGGCACATGACTCACTCTAGATTGGCTTATCAAGACACTCTCGTTTGAGTATTCAGGTCAGTTACAAACATACAATTTAAGGCACTCTAACAAGAATCAACCACTGAGACTAAGCGTTACACTCTAGTGTCTACTATGTTCAGATGTATCAACGCCAAGGGTTTCTCTTTCTATTTCAGCTCGTAGCCCATCAATACTAACTAAAAACTAAAAACAAAATAAACAAAAACTAATTATACTCGGTTCAAGCAAAACCCTTGGAAAAGAACCGTGACCCAAAGAAAAACCAAGGGGGAGTTACTACACTACCTAAAATAAAAAAATCTTTTTGGTATTTTCTTTAGACTTACTTCCCTCAAGAAAACTATTTAGAAGATCTGTCATCAGGAAGAGTCCAACATATTTCTGTTTTTTTATGTCGACTTAGACCCTCAAGAACCCCGTCGAAAGATATCCGTCATCGGGACAAGTCAACTTACCTACTTTAAACTTACCTAATTTGACTATTACTCAAAACTACCAAAAACAATCAAGAAAAACAAGAAAAACATCAAATAGTCAAGTTGTTACATATACACACATACATTGAAGTATCCCCTACCCCACACTTAAAAGAAAGACATGTCCTCATGGAATACAAAATAAAGAACAGTGAGGTAAAGGAACTTCCCTGAAAGATCACTCTTGATCGGAGACTGTGTCTGGGTTCAAGCTGCAAGCACGACCCAGAGCTCTCAGCCAGCCCAATATTTTCTTCTCCGATTTCACCTGCTGGGCAGCCACCGCGTCAATACGTGTACCCAATTCAGTGACCGAGGTATGTAGTTCGGCCACCTCCTGTTCCAAAGCTATGAACCGGGTAACCCGAGCAGCTCTAAATGGTGCTGCAGTCCCAGATGGCGCTGCAGATGCTGCAATTTGCTCATGGACCTGTGGCTCAGCCCTCACATCCTCCTGCTCAGCCTACTCTTCCTCAAAGTCATCATATTCTCCACTATCATCACCACATACTGCTACCGGCTCCTAACCCGTAGTGACCTTATCTTTTCGGAACTTGTGGTCTTTTGGCACTCTCCCATCCATATCCAGATTTTTCAGCACCCGAGCTGCCCGGCAAAGTCGAGTAACCAAGGAAGGGAAGAAGAACCCATATCTTTTCATCGGACAACGGGTTAACATCTCCTCATGAATCATTTTGGCCACGTCAAAGTTGTGACCATTAATAAAGCACAAAATTAGAGCTGCTTGAGGAGCATTCACCTCCATAGTGTTGGAAGACGGGATCAGGCGGTTGTTGATAACATATAACCAGCACTTCCGTTCAAAGATTAGCACCGAGGAGTGAAACTTCTGACCATACTTCATCCAGACAATTTCCTTTTCGGGTACATAGATTGTTTCAAAGAACCTCTTCTACTGCGTGTGCGATCTTTCATACCGCTCATAATAGTCGTCATATGGATCCACAGGAGGAGGCAGCTGGTACATTCTCCGTATAGCCTCAACAGAGGCATCCACCGCCTTTCTGTGTACAGTTACTACGCCATTCACATGCTCTTTTACATTAGCATAGAACTCACGGACAACCATCATATTTCCCTTGTCCGGCTTGTCAATGAAGATTTGTAGCCCCTCCTTACCAGCTCATGATACAAGTGAGTGCAGCCCAGCTGGACTGACCCTATATCTATGCCTCTTTCCGGTATCAGTTTCTTAGGGGCCTTATCTGCAAAGTGGTCATGAGCCTTGGCAGAGACAAACCTGCTACTATCAAAGGGATGAGCCGGAGCTGACCCACGCGCCTTGGACGATCCAACTTGACTACTAGAAGAGGCACCTGTGGTGCGGCGTTTCCTAGATGGAGCCATAGTACCTGGAAAAGGAATAACATTAGCACATCCCAAACAAAAAATTGTGACTCAATGCGGTTACTCAGACTTCACGCGCACAATTGGTCACAATTACTCAATTATATTCACTGAGGCATTTAAACAAACACCTTGTGGGCATTATCTACTCACACCCCATTTCAAACATGTTGCCACCCCAAAAACACCACAAATGTCCCTATAATTACATACTAACTTAAGCTACAACTCCACCAACCTTACCACCCACAATCACTACAACATATGCTACAAATTTCTACTAAGAAAAGAAAAGAAAAAGCTACTACATAATACAAAAATTAAAAACAAAATTCTGTAAAATAAAAGGAAAAATGGCAAAAAGAACTCATACCTGTAGTGAGAGAATATGGGGAGAAGTGAGAAGAGTAGGGGAGAGCATGGCTTGAAACTTGGGGAAGTTGGGTTGGGAATTTGAAGAAGAAGGAAGTTGAAGAAGATAGGATTTTGAAGAAGAAGGGAGTTACGGTTGGGGTGGGGATTTTCAGCATTTTTTTGGGAATATTGGAAGTCAAGAGAGGGGATTAATTAGATGGGGGGGAAGAATAAAGGAAAAAAATTAAAATAAAATAAAATAAAATAACTAATTATTAAGTTAAAAAAACGTGTCAGATGGGCGGGACTAGCGCGATACGAGCGCGGCCGCGCTATTCCAGACAGTGTACTTGGCCATATGCGCGACCACTAGCGTAGTCACAAGCGCAATCACGGTAGTGTTTGAGAGCTGAGGCAGAATGTTTGACCATATGCGCGGCCACTAGCGTGGTCGCGCTCCTGGGCACAAAATGTTTTTCATTTTTTCACCTATTCTTTTCCCGTCCGATGGACTTATCACCTGCCCAAGCTCACCTACATTCGTTAGAAATTCCCAAACTCAAAATTAACAACTACTAACTATCATTGGGTTGCCTCCCAAACAGCGCCTTAGTTAATGTCATGGCACGACGATTACAACAAATCAATGGGTTGCCTCCCATGCAGCGCCTGATTTAACGTCGCGGCACGACGCAAATAAGCACATTTAAGGTTCGCTCGGCCTATGAGGTTCAGTCATGTGGGTCTCTGACACTTCCTTTGGTTCATTCATGCCCACATATAGTTCCAATCTCTGTCCATTGACTCTAAATGTATGAGAGTCTTTCTCTAAGGCAATCTCTATGGCCCCTGAAGGGAATACTTCGACCACTCAAAATGTTCCAAACCATCGTGACTTGAGTTTACCCGGAAATAACCTTAATCTTGAGTTATAAAGCAATACCATGTCTCAGGGATTGAAATTTCGCTCAACAATGTTCTCGTGCAACCTCTTCATTCTCTCCTTCTACAGTATCGTGCTCTCAAAGCAAGATATCAGAACTCGTCGAGCTCATGCAATTCTGTGACTCTTGTTGTGCCCGCAGCCTCAATGTCTAGATTCAGCTGTTTCATTGCCCACCAAACTCTATGTTCAGGTTCCACTAGCAAGTGGCAGGCCTTCCCGAACACCAACTTATATGGTGGCATACCAATTGGCGTTTTAAAAGCAGTTCTGTAGGCCTAGAGTGCATCATCTAGCTTTTTCGCCCAATCAGTTCTTGTGGCATTCACAGTCTTGGTTAGTACACTCTTTACCTCCCTATTTAACACTTCAACTGTCCACTGGTATGAGGATGATACGGGGTTTCCACCTTGTGGCGTACATCATACTTTGCTAACAATTTCTCGAAGGCTCGATTGCAGAAGTGAGTGCCTCCATCACTGATAATAGCTCTCGGGGTCCCGAAACGGGTGAATATATTCTTCTTCAAAAACCCCACCACCATTCTGGCATCATTGGTGGGAAATGCTGCAGCTTCCACCCATTTGGACACATAATCTACAACAACAAGTATGTACTTATTGCCAAAGGAGCTGACGAAGGGGCCCATGAAGTCTATCCCCTAGACATCGAACACTTCAACCTCTTGAATTGGGTTCATGGGCATCTCATGGCGACGGAAAATGTTCCCGGTTCGTTGACATTCATTACAGCTCTTCACCCATTGATGTGAATCCTTAAACACTATTGGCCAATAGAACCCGGCCTCTAGCACTTTCGCGGTCGTCCTGACTCCTCCAAAATGTCCTTCATACGTCGATGCGTGACATGCCTGCAAAATAGAAGATTGTTCTATCTCGAGGACACACCTCCAGATCATATCGTCAACACATATTCGAAACAGATAAGGTTCATCCCAATAATACATACGGCAGTCACGATAAAACCTTTTCTTTTGTACAACGGAAAGGTCATAGGGAACTATACCGGTTGCCAGGTAATTTGCAAAGTCTACATACCATGGCACTTTTTTAAGTCTTGTAACGAGTAGCTGATCGTCTAGAAAGGTTTCCAGAATATCTTCAACCTCAACTGAGTTTTCAGCTCCTTCAAGTCGTGATAGATGATCAGCGACTTAGTTTTCTGTGCCCTTACGGTCATGAATTTTGAGGTCAAACTCTTGCAGTAACAACACCCAACGAATCAGGCGTGGTTTGGACTCCTTCTTCTCAATCAAGTACTTGAGAGCTACATGATCAGTAAATACAATTACCTTAGAGCCAATCAGGTATGATCTGAACTTGTCGAATGCAAATACCGTAGCCAGCATCTCCTTTTCAGTCACAGTGTAGTTCAGCTGGGCTTCACTCAGCATTCTACTAGCATAGTAGATTGGTTGCATTAGCTTGTCTTTCCGCTATCCCAGCACTACCCCCACTGCATAGTCACTGGCGTCATACATGAGTTTGAATGGTTGCTCCCAGTCTGGGGCGACAACGATGGGTGTTGTGACTAGCCTCTTTTTCAACTCCTCGAATGCTACCCTACAATCATCAGAAAATAAGAAAAGGTAATCTTTTTCTAACAACTTACAGAGAGGGTTGGCAATTTTTTAGAAGTCTCTTATGAATTTCCGGTAGAAACCGGCATGCCCGAGGAAGCTCCCGATTGCCTTGACTGAAGTGGGGGTGGCAGCTTTGCTATCACGTCAACTTTAGCACGATCCACCTCGATTCCCTTACTTGATACCCGATGTTCCAATACTATGCCTTCTTGTACCATGAAATGGCACTTCTCCCAATTGAGTACCAGGTTAGTCTCATTACATCTTTTCAACACTCAGGTCAAATTTATAAGGCACTCGTCGAATGAGTTTCCCACCACTGAGAAATCATCCATGAATACCTTCATTATGTCTTCGACCATGTTAGTCAATATGGCCATAATGCACCTTTGGAATGTGGCGGGTGCATTGCATAGGCCAAAGGGCATCCTCCGAAAAGCATAAATGCCATATGGGCATGTGAAGGAGGTCTTCTCTCTGTCCTCTGGTGCAATGGAGATTTGATTGTACCCTGAGTACCCATCCAGAAAACAGAAGTGGGACCTCCCTACCAATCTGTCAAGCATCTGATCAATGAATGGAAGTGGGAAGTGGTCTTTCCAGTTGGCCAGATTTAATTTTCTGTAGTCCATGCAAATTCTCCAGCCTGTGACGGTTCTTGTAGAGATTAGCTCATTTTTATCATTTTTGACCACCTTCATGCCACCCTTCTTAGGAATACATTGCACCGAGCTAACCCAGTTGTTGTCAGAGATGGGGAAAATGATTCCCACATCTAACCGCTTAATCACCTCTTTCTTCACCACTTCCTTCATGTTGGGGTTCAGCCTTCTTTGGTGCTCCCTGGAAGGTTTGTGCCCCTCTTCCAGCAGAATTGTATGCATACAATATGCCAGGCTGATCCCCTTAATGTCTGCCACGGTCCACCTAATGGCAGTCTTGCACTCCTTGAGTACCTGCAAAAGTTGTTGTACCTGCACATCTAAAAAACTAAATGAGATAATAACAAGTAATGTGGAGTTAGGTCTTAGGAACGCATACCTGAGATGGGCGGGCAGTGGCTTCAATTCCAGCTTTGGTGGTTCTTCTATGGATGGCTTGGCTGGAGGAGTTTCTTTGTTTTTTAAGTGCAGGGGCTCAAATTCAAGAGTTCTATCCCAAAACTCTCTGCCCTCTAAATCCAGCACCCATTCTGCCAATTCTTCCCTATTCACCTCATCTAAATTTACCAGACATGCAGCAAGAGGGTCCTCAATAGTTAACATCTCATCATCAACTTCTACGATTACATCCACGACATCAATAAGAGAACAATTGGTGAATTCACTCGGTCGCCTCATAGATTTCTTCACATTGAATGTTATCTCCTCATCGTTCAACCTCATCTTGAGCTCCCCAGTTTCACAATCAATGAGAGCTCTCCCCGTGGCCAAGAACATCCTTCCCAAAATTATGGGAATTTCTTCACCTACCTTGCAGTCTAGAATCACAAAATCTACAGGGAACACAAATTTCCCTACCTGAATCAACACATCATCTAAGATACCAGAAGGTCTTTTCATGGTCCTGTCAGCCAACTGCAATAACATAGAAGTGGGTCTAGCTCTTCCAATCCCCAACCTCTTATAGATCACTAGGGGTACAAGATTTATGCTAGCCCCCAAATCACAAAGTGGTTTGGCAAAAGCAAAGTTACCAATGGTGCAGGGAATTGTGAAACTCCCTGGGTCAGACAGCTTCTCAGCAACTGGTCTAGTCACCACAACACTTCAGGTCTGAGTGAGAGTCACTGTGGCCAAGTCTTAGAAATCAAATTTTCGGGAATCAAGTCCTTCATTATTTTTGCATAACCGGGCATATCCTTCAAAGCATCAATCAATGGAATATTTACCTGGATTTGTTTTAGCATCTCCAAGAATTTCTTGTATTATTCCTCTTTCTGGTACTTGGCCAACCTCTGTGGGAATGGTGTTGGAGGTCTCTTCTTCCCAATGATTTGGGTATTTTCTTTGTCAGCACTTCAACTACCGATTCCTGGGCTGCCTCAGCTCCTTTCTCTGCCTCAATCTGTGTGTTGGGTTCTTCTTGGGTAGGCTGTACTGTCACCTCTGTCAGTTTCATTGAATCATCTAGCTCAATGGGCACTGGTACAAGTGTCTCAACCTGTCTGCTTTCTCGAGCCCTCTCTTGCTCCAAGTCTAAGTCTCTGCCATTATGTAGACTCACTGCCATCAGCTGCTTCGGGCCTTGATCTTTTGGATTTATCTGGGTATCTGCAGGTAATGTCCCATGAGGACGATTGTTCAAAGACATCGAAATCTGGCCTATTTGCACTTCAATATTCTTTATAGCTGACTCATGTGCATCTACCCTTTCACTCATTTTTGCATTTGACTCAATAACCTGCTGCATCATTGCCTCGATTCTGGCAAACCTATCTTTCTGTCTTCCACTATGCTATTCTTGAGGAGGAGGATAACCCTACTGCTGATTTTGATTATTATATCCATGTGGCCTTTGGTAAGGCGCCATATTATTATAAGGTCGCATACCTCCCATATTTCCATTGTTGAGCTGTGGCTAGACTGGCCTATATGGCTGATTTTGTTGGCCCCAATTCTGACCACCCTGTCTCTGGCCTCCATAATTAGACACATAATTCATGTCCTCAGGGTAATGATAATGCTCACTTTCGGCATTCCACTGGTTACCAATTGACTGACTAATGCAAGATGTGCATAAGACCCCATTGGTAGTATCAACAATGTGTACCTACTACTTCTACCCTGACTCTTCCACCTTCTTAGTAAGTATACTCATCTGTGTCATTAATGTGGCCATATTTTCAGCAAGAGTGTTGGATAGATCTAAGGGCACTGATTGAACTACTGGAGTGATAGGTACATTCCTGGTTGTCCACCCCAAATTCTGTGCTATCTTGTCAAGCAGGCTCTGGTTTCTCTCCATGTTTTGCTCAAGAATTCTCCACCAGTTGAAGCATCAACATTACCCTTCACGCTATCTATCAAACCCATACAAAATTGCTGCCCTAACATCTGATCTGGAATACCGTGGGGTGCGGACATATAACCAACATCCCTTTGAATCGTTCCCATGTTTCTTATAGTGTCTCCATTGATTTCTGTTTGAAACTCAAGATTTCATCAATTTGTTGAGCAGTCTTGTTGGGTGGATGAAATTTGTTCACAAATTGCTTGACTAACTCCTCCCAAGTCGTTATGGAATTAATGGGGAGTAAGTTTACCAAGTCTGGGCAGCTCTTATCACTGAGAATGGAAACAACAACAGCTTTATTGCTTCCTGAGTTACGTTAGGCTGCCTTTGAGTTTTGCAGATTGACAAGAAATTCTTCAAATGCTGTTGAGGATCTTCGAAGTGTGACCCCAAAAATAGTCCCTTGTTTTGCAACAAGTGCAGCATGTTGTTCGTGATTTGAAATGACGTGGCCTGTATCTGCGGGACTAAAATCAATGTGGCCAAGTTCTCTATTGTGGGTTGTTCCCAGTCATATAGAGCAGCCACTGGCGCCAATGGCGTAGCTGGGTCTAACAAATTATTCCCCATGTCTGGTTCGAGTTGTTCAGTTGATTGTTGTTGTTTGTTTTTTCAGTTGGCCCGATTCAAGGCCTTGAAAACTTTCTCGGGATCTGATAATGCTTCAAATACTTCACCAGTTCTCGATGAGTTTCTAGGCATGCACTTGTGCAACCAAGTCAACAAACATTAAAATTTCAATGTATAGATTGAAAATAAAGAAAACTGATAACACTAAGAATTTTTGTATTTCTTTCAACTGTAATTGATAACACCGTTAATTCCCTGGCAATGGTGTCAAAATTTGATCATGCCCAACTACGCCTTAAAAAAAGGACAATGCGGTCGTTACAAATATAATTTGAGTATTTAGCCCAGAGTTGAATCCTCAGAGAATTAACCTATCAATTACTTTTGTTATACGCACTAAATTCTTTGTAATCAACTTCCCAGATATTTAAATAACAATTGGTTATGATTTAACTAACTATAACTGAATATAAGCAAGTAAACTAATAGCTAACTATGATTGAGTTGTAAACAATTAAGAGAAGGATCTAAGGTTATGATTTCTCTTATTGATGGAATCCCTTCCTGTTATGTTTCATATAGATTTGCCTCATTATCTCTATCGTTCATGAGAACTCTTATTACCGTAAATCTCTCTCGAGTACTCACCACAATTTACTAGATGCACTCTCCCAAGTTACGCTAGATGGCTTTTAATACAGCTCACTTTAGATCGCACCCAAGGATTCGTTATCCCTAATCCCGCCTTTAAACCCTCGGTTATTGATTCCTCATATACTTTGGGAGTGGTGTTGTTCCAAAATTACCTAAATATGCACTCTCACCTGAGTAATACATACTAAATAGGCATAGCTAATTGATGATCTTATCAATTAACCACAACAAGAAAGTAGTTGAACAAATAGAGATTAAACCCGGCAAACTATATTAACATAACACGAAGTTCATCCTTCAACAGGTTCCATCAAAACCCTAGACCAAATGCTTAGCTAATCATAACAAAGCAAGATAAAACCACAAAAGTATTCATAATGCGCAAATAAATAACAAAGAAAAGATTGAAAAACTCTGATGATTGATTGCTCATTTCACACTTGTTCTTGCCTCCAATTCAATCTAAAAACCTTGATAATGTCTCTATGGGTGAGCTGGACCTCTTATAGGTTAAGTGGAATTACCCCCGAACTTCCAATTTTACCTCTGAATTATATTTTTCCGAATTGGACTAGCACGGTCGCGCTAGTGAGCGCGCATATGGCATAGTATTCTACCTCAAACTCCTGGGCTAGTGCGGTCGCCCTAGTGGGCGCACTAGTGGATCATCATTTTAGCTCTTCTTCTCTCTCTTCTTTCAATGTACTCAGCTCCGAGGGGCTTCCCTTGCTTCAATTTAGCTCCAAATACAGTCCTAAGTACTCGTACGCGCAACTTGCTCCTGCAAAATATGGAATTCACAATTAGAGCCAATTTATCATCATTTAACTATCCCACAATAGTGAAACATAGTCAAGTTGGGTCATAAACAGTCGTCAAATTACATGAATCTAGCCTATTATCATAAGCCCCACTTGAGTAAGCTTCTTGTACGACATATGGCCCATCCCATTTTGAAGTAAACTTCCCTACTGGTTTATGGGAAGTAATTATGGGTATTCATATGACAAGGACTTGATCTCCTACTTGAAAGGATCTCGGGCGAACTCTTTTATTGAAGGAGCGCGATAAGCGAGCTTGATAACATTCAAGACTCTGTTGCGCTTCCAATCTCTTCTCATAAAGAGCCTCCAACTCTGATAATCGAAGTCGAGCATTTTATTCATCAGTGATCCCTTCTTGAATAGCCAGTCATAACGAAGGTATTTGATGCCCAAGTGGCAAGACGGCTTCGACTCTATAAACGAGTGAATAAGGAGTTGCCTGTGTTGGCGTGCAGTGAGTCATCCTATATGCCCATAGAGCTTCTTCCATACGGTCATTCCAGTCTTGTTTGGATTTGGAGACTATTTTCTTTAACAAGTTGCATAGAGTCTTGTTAAATGCCTCAGTTAGACCATTGGCGGCAGCATTGTACATCGAAGAGTTACGTTGCTTGAAGCCAAAGAGATCACAAATCTTGTTCATCAGCCTATTATCGAATGGATTTCCATTATCCGTTATTATGTAACGAGGAATGCCAAAGCGATAAATAATATTTACTTGGATGAAACTTGCAACATTTTCCTTCTTTACTTCTTTAAAAGGAACAACTTCAACCCATTTTGAGAAGTAGTCAGTTGTAGCCAAGATGTATAGGTGCCCACCAAAGGACTTTGGAAGTGGTCCAACAACATCCAATCCCCAAGTGTCAAACGGCCAAGATGCAACAGTCTAGTGCAACACTTCAGGAGGTTGATGAATAAAATTCGCATGGAATTGACAAGCCTTGCATCTTCGAGCATAGCCCAAGAAATCTTTTACCATCGTTGGCCAATAGTATCACATCCTTTTTATATGGAAGTGGAGCTTTGATCCAGACTGGTGTGACCTACATACCCCAGAATGCACTTCTTGCAAAGCTTGGAGTGCTTCATCTTCCCCTAAGCATCACAAGAGTACTCTATCGAATGGTCTTCTGTGTATAGTATCTTTGAAGTAAAGGAAGCGAGGTGCACGACGACAGATTTCAGTTCTTCTCCGCGAATTTTCTGGAAGTATCCCATAGCACAAGTAGTCGATAATGGGTTGTCTCCATTCTTCTTTCTCGGCTTCAGAAATAGTGACAAGATGCTTGAGTTCATTCCCTTCACCTTCAGCCTTATTTGGCAGCGGTACTACCCATTTTTGGCAGATAGTAACTTGCGCTTGATCAGGCAGGGTTAAAGATGAAGCTAGGGCAGCTAAATCACTCGCCTTCTTATTTTCTTTCCTTGGCACATGCTGAATAGTCACATCACCGAGCTACCCCATTAACTTTTTAGCGTAATCATAATATGGGCATAGTTCAGGCTTCTTGACCTCGTAACTACCTAAAAGCTGATTGACCACTAACTGAGAGTCACCAAAGACTTGCAATTGCAACCGCTTCATTTTGACAGCCATTTCGAGCCCAAGTATTAGTGCTTGATACTCAACAACGTTGTTAGAGCAGAGTTGCGTCAACGTGAAAGAGTAGGGCAGAACTTCACCTTGAGAAGTGACAAATACTACACCAGCACTAGCTCCTCCTCGATGTGTATTACCATCAAAGTACATCTTCTATGGAGGCTGAACTTCGATGACCATGGCATCCTCATCAAGTAGTTCGTCAGTTAGCTCCCAATCATTAGGTATAGGGAGATCTGCCAAGAAGACCGCTAACACTTTTCCTTTTATAGCCTTTTGAGGGATGTACACGATTTCAAATTGTTGAAACTGGAGGTAACACCTTGCTAGTCGATCACTAAGTACAGGTTTTGACATCACGAATTTGATGGGATTTTCTCTAGAAACCAAATGAACGACATGAGCTTGAAAGTAGTGCTTCAGTTTTTGGATTGAGAAGACTAGCGCCAAACATAACTTTTTAATTGGTGAATAATTCAGCTCATTTGGTGTCATCATCCTGCTCAAGTAGTAAAGGGAGTTTTCTTTCCCTTCACTATTTTTTTGGGCCAACAGCGCTCCAACAGACCTTTGTTGTGCTGAAACATATAGTATCAACGGCTTTCCAAGTATATGGGCTGCCAAAACTGGATGCTTCATCAAGTAGAATTTAATGCTCTCAAAGGCATTGCTACACGCTTGGTCTCATTTGAAAGGTACACCTTTCTTCATAAGGATACTGAATGGTTGGCACCTCCCAGCTAGGTTTGAGATGAATCTCCTAAGGTACACTAACTTTCCCTGCAGACTTTTCAATTCGTGAATGTCCCGAGGGTCAGGCATTTTCAAGAATGCATCTACTTTGTCTTGATCAATTTTAATTCCTCGATGTCGAACAATGAAACCAAGGAACTTTCCAGAAGTAACTACAAAGGTGCATTTCAATGGGTTCATCCTAATTTGGTACCTCCGGAGCAATTCAAACACCATTCTCAAGTCTTTCAAGTGGTCGCCCTTTTCTCTTGATTTTACCACCAAGTCGTCAACATAGTATTCGACATTCTTGTGGAGAAGATCATCAAAAATATTCTGCAGATCCCTTTGGTAAGTAGCACCAGCATTTTTCAAGCCAAAAGGCATTACCTTGTAGCAGTAAATACCCTTGGAGGTACGGAATGCAGTAAGCTCTTCATCTTTTGGCGCCATGTGAATTTGGTTATAGCCTTATGAACCATCCATAAATGACATTGCCTCGTACCCAGTAGTAGCATCGATCATCAGTTCTTGAATGGGAAGTGGGAACTTATCTTTCGGACATGCATTGTTAAGATCCCTAAAGTCAACACACACTCGAATCTGGCCATTTTTCTTCCTTACAGGGACAATACTTGAAACCCATGTTGGGTATTTAACTTCGTGAATAAAGCCAGCTTCAATGAGTTTGTTAACAAGGCGAGCACCATTTTTGATTGCAAGGTGATGGGCCGCTACTTTCGGGTCCAAGCCAGGCATCTCTTTGTAACTCCAAGAGAAGACATCCCTGAACTCCTTGAGTAACTCAATATAAGTGCTCTCTTCATCAGCTTCAAGTAAAGCACTTAGGTAGGTGGGTCTTGGTTCCTCATCGGTGCCAAGGTTAACTTCTTTTAAGGAATCAACTGTTGTCTTCACTCCTTCTTCAAGTTCAGGTGGAGCATCCTTTGCATCTTCATCTTCTTGAGGGTCCCCATCATTGAAGGATATGTGATAACACAGTGAAACATCCTCCAATTCCGCATTATCCTCCATTGAAGATGGAACGACATTCTCAACTTGTACAGTAACATGATACAAAGAACCTACACTTTCTTCATCTTTGTCACATTCCTTAGTGTAGACCACAGTATATGGCTTTACCTTCAGTACTTCTTTATATGAAACCACAAGTTTGATTGTCGCCTCATTCTAGAAGGAACCAAACTTTGGAAATCCTTAGAGATCTCCTGGATTTTGGGTGAAACGGGTGTTCTTATGCTTTGAAAATTTCTCCGAAACTTGTTCCCCTTCTTTAATGGACCCAATCTTTCAAACACGGAGGTCCTCACAGGTGATTTTCCTAGTCGATCAAAGATAGAAGGCTTGCTAGAAGCATCTTATTCATCTTTTATAGTGATATAATTGATGCTCGTCCTTTTTATTAAGATGCGCACTGGTGACGGTTGCTTGTATCCCAAACCTTCACGTGGTTGCCTCATTGTAGCTTTTGAAGGAAGCTTCCCTAACTTTGATGGCTCATTGGTATTGTATCCAGCTTTTGCAAATAGCTCGTAAGCGTTAGGGTCAAAACCTTCATCTATTCACTTTGTAGGGAGTGCCACATTCTGCAAACGATTTTGGGCTACAAACCCTGCAAGCGGCTTTGAGGACAACTTTACTACCTCAATTTGTTTTACCGAAAGAGTTAACTCCTTTAGCGTATTAGTTTGGACACTAGACGACGCCCTCATCTTTCTTCCTTTTAGGGACATATTGGAGCGCGGGACTCAATTTCTTGCCATAAGATGCAGTACCCCCTCTATAAGATTTATTCGTGTTGGGTTGTACCTCCTCGGTAACATATTTGACTCTACCAGTAGTAACTTCAGCTCTTTTAGTTGTAGGCTCATCATTTTTGCTTTTTATGACATCATTGACTTTTAGCTCCTTCATAATGCGGTTCTTCAAGTAGAACTTTGCATCGGTGAAGTGTGACTTAGCCTCGGTGAATGGCTCATCATCAGCAACTATCTTCTTCTCGACTTCACCCTCGTAGTATTTCAAACGTTTATGGTAGGTAGATGGAACCACTTTTTTCTCATGTATCCAAGTCCTTCCAAGCAAGACATTGTATGAAGTCTTTGCATCGATCACATGTAGCCATGCACTTGATTTCACATCTTCAATGGTGATTTCCAGCCTGATCACGCCTATGGCTCTTTTCCCCCCTTGGTTGAATCCTTGGATCATCACACGACTTTCTGAGAGTTCACTCATGGGAATACCAAGTTCTTTCACAGTGCGAATTGGAAAAATGTTCACTGAGGATCCCCCATCAACCAAAATTCAATTTACCCTTTCATCTCGCATATAGACAACCAGGTACAATGGGCGGTTATGAAGAGTGTCACCTAGCAGAAGATTGTCACTTTTGAATGTGACCTTTTCCTCACAAGCATTAACTTCTTGAGGAGTGGCCTCGATGAGCTTTTCTAAAGATGGTACCAATGGAAGGTCATCACTCTTTTCTCCCCCTTTGTCAGCATTGCAACAAGAGGCTTCAATACCATCACGGGAAATCTTCGCGCGGAACCAACATAGCAAGAAATCCTCCAAGGTCACTGGATGTCATGGCTTTTAAGGGTGGAGCACCTCCACTTTTGCTTTCTTTACATGTTTAACTGGATTCCATCTCCTTGGTCTTTTCACCATCATTCTCTTTGTTGGTTGTTCCATTGATCCTTTTTGTGGGCTCCTTTTGTGGAGCCTACGATGAGTCACCAATGTCCAACATTCATCATCCTCAGGTTGATCGTCTTCAACTTTGTTATTCGCTAGTAATTTCTTATTTTTTATTCCTTTTAAATTGCATAACTCATCTAGACTGAATGAGCCAAAAGTGATAGAGACTTGGTTCGAGCTTGCTTTCTTATCTTCAAGCAATAATCTTCTTTTCATGGGCCAAGTCCATAGCTTTGTCTTTGAAGACAAAGCACTTCTCCAAAGGGTGGCTTATAAGTCGGTGATATCTGCAGTAATTTGGGTCATTCGTTTTCCCAGCTTCATTTAGTCGCTTCATCTCCGGAAGCTCAATGAGATTTAACTCGAGGAGTTCTTCGAGAATGTCTGGCACATCAAAATCTAGAAATGGGTACTCTTTCTCTTGCATTTATTTTAGAGTCAACTTTCCACTTGGCTTATCTTGAAAAGAAGTGGATTTCATACTCTGCTTCTTGCTCACCTTCGTCGTGAACTTCACAGGTGACGTGTTGATATCATAGCTTCTTTACTTTCAAACTTGGGTACGAATTTTCCCCACTTCCCAACTTCTTGCTTGTCATTCCCTTTGCGAGGTTCATAGATGGGAAAACTTTCATTTCCAGCGGAGGCCATGCTCAATTCCATGTCATGGGCACGCGTTGCATGTTCTTCAAATGTGCCAGGCTTGATACCTTGCAAGATGTAGCACAATCCCCAATGCATGCCTTGGATGCACATCTCTATGCCTGAAGTTTTACTAAGCCTATCTTTGCAGTTGAGGCTTGCATTCCTCCAACGATTGATAAAGTCGATAACTGGTTCCCCTTTCGTTGACGAGTATTTGTAAGTTCTATCATACTCACAGTACGTCTTGTACTATAAAAGAGATTGAGGAACTCTTGCTCTAGTTGATCCCAGCTATCGATAGATCCAGCCTCGAGGTCCGTGTACCAATCAAAAGAATTTCCTTTTAATGAGCAGACAAACTGATTGATGAAGTAATCTCTATAATTCCCAACATTGTTGCATGTCTCAATGAAGTGCGCCGTATGTTGCTTTGGATTGACTTTGCTATCTAACTGTTGAAATTTTGGAGGTTGATAGCCATCATGCACTTCAACATATCGATCCTTGAAGTGTACGGCTTTGCGTAGGTAAAGGAGGACTTGGAAGAGACTTCATATTTGTTTTTTATAGTCCCTTCAATGAACTCCTTTAGTTGGTTGATTGGAATCATCCCTTCCGATGAGACTAGAATTTCCTTAGTGGATACAACTTGTCATGGGGAAGGATCAATCTCTTGAACTTCTGGGAGTTTGCTGAGTGCATGGGTGGATTCTTCTTCTTCCATCAAGATTCTCACCCTGTCTATTAGCTTGTCAATTCTAGCCTCTTGATTTTGCATGCATTTGGTCAAGCCAACGATTGCTTCCATCAAGTTTGCCAATTTCTCCTCCACATATGAAGTGTTTGTCACCATGGCTTGCATGATTGTTGTGGACGATGGAGAGTATCATGGATTGTCACAAAGATTGATCCTTGATGGCTCACTCTATGCGGTGTAAGTCACGGGAGGGTATAATATAAGGGAGTTTTTCCAATTAAAGGACAATCGAAATAGGATCATATTACTAAAGATTCAGAGTCGCCACTTGGGATAATTTTATGGTGTCCCAAGTCACCGGTTCAAATCCCGAATCAAGGGAAAGATTGACTTTGTTTGACAGTCCACGAACCAGAAATCCGAGTAAGGAATTCTGTTAACCCGGGAGAAGGTGTTAGGCATTCCTGAGTTCCTTGGTTCTGCCACGGTCGCTTAACTGTTACATTCGGCTGAATTATCTGATTTTAGTACATGTTTTAGCCTATGGTGCAATTTTAACTTTATAACCGCTTTTATCAATTATTTTTTTAGGAAGATTTCAACGTTATTTAAAACACGTCTTGAACTACGTCACATAAATTCACCCGCGGTCCGCAACATATTTTATCTAACATTGTTGAGATTATGGATTTGGGTCACATAAATGCTCACCCGAGTTTAGGAAGGTAAATTATTAAAAAAACGCGCCTAAAGCAACTACGTGTTTGCAACTTTGCGAGGGCCATGAAATTTTGCTAAATGGCACGCCTCGGTTTCGAAGGATTAACGTTAATCAAGTGACGGCCATGAATCATATGTCTAATTGGTATGGCACGCAAATTATCTACAAGGATCTGCCAGTTGAATAAGGCTTAAGGGACTTACAATTATTCTAAACTACAGCTAAACTCAAATCATTGATTTAAGGGTCAGTATTAGGTGAGGCCCAATATAAACTGAGGTTCAATTGGCCTCTCGCTAGTCATAAACCCAAGTGTGACAAAAAAAACTTTAAATCATATGAGACGGACTAGGCCAGCTATAGGCCCAATGTTACTTGGAAACTCTCAAAGAAGAACACAACGTGAAACCCGGTCCAAACCCATGTACGGTTGCCCATTAATGTCGATTCAATATATGAAATAACTGGGCTCGAGGGAAGACCGGCTTAGCAGCCTGGTTTCGAAGAGGAAAGGCAGTCGCAATTGGGCCAACGATGACAGCCCAAAAACAGGATTCAGCAAATACACTTGAAACAAGGTGTATCACTCTAGACAATTTTCACCGAGTAAATATTGGTGATTTTAACTCAAACACAAAGTAGATTTTAAGGCTACCATAGACATTCAGAGTGATGATGCAACCCCTAATTACACTAATACACATTTACACAAATTATCCACTAATTAACCGAACCCAGAAGCCCCTTCCCCAGCTCACATTGAATCCTGATTCAATTCTCACCCCTGAACAAGTCATGAGTTTCAAATTCACTCTAAAGCAAACAAGATATAAAAAGATCTGAAACTGAATAATGAAACTACCATTTCTGAAATCGAACTCACATGACAAGGACACAAGCAAAGGAAGGTCGAATTTCAGAATGACACACTTCGAGTTATTCTACAGACCATGAGAAAAATCGACCATGCTAATTAATAAGAGAAATGGATCTTAAATTGAATACTTAAGGAACAAATAACCATCCAACGAACGCTCAACCATAACCAAGGCGACATTTTCAAGAAAAGAACCCATACTAACAACATATCCAGTAGCATCACTCATATTCTTCCATTTATGCGTATTATCTTAATCATGGGCAGTTTATAAAACATACACAGATGAACAATACCCCAGCATAAGGTACTCTCTATGCAAATACCTCCGACTCAACACATTAATAAACTCCATGACTCACTTAAGATAGAAGATAACGTGGAGGACATGAGTAAGTAAGATACTCAAACCAAATGATACAAAGCAGACCCCCAGACCCAACTCATAGCAGTTTTAAATCCCAAATCAATTCCTACTCAATCTCAAATGAAACAAAAAGTATTTCAGAACTGGAAAATTTCAGAAATCAATAAAGAAATCAATGAAATAGTAGCAATTTTGTCCGTCTTTGTATTTTCTGTAATTCTATCTCTCAAACTCTGCCTTGAAAGGCAAGAAAAGATGCCTTTATAGGCAAGGCAAGTAGGGCAGCCTTAAGGAAATATTTGATGCATTCAGGCCCTTCTCAAATTTTCATTTTAGCCTAGGTGCCCTTAGTTTAATTTTCAGAATTCAGGATAGCCCCTCACCCCAGCTTCCTAGAAGCTTCCCTATTCAGTTACCATGAGATTCTCTAGGCCAATTTCCTAGACTACCCCCCATGACCCTGAAAATTACCCCTCCAACCAAATACGGGTCAAGTTGACCCAGTAGATTGAACCAGCCCTGGGCTCAAAAGCCATTCGAATCATTTCCCATTTGGGCCTTGTGATTTCACAATTCGAATTCAATCTTGGCCAAATGGCCATATCTTAATAGATTAATCAACATTTCTTAAAAGACCAAAAAAACTATTAAAATGAGGCTCAAACGAAAAACGGACTAGTTGACTAAACACATGAACTAACCTATCCTTAAACTAATCAATCAAACAGAAAAGAAAAAGAAAAGTGAACACATCACGAAAAAATGAGGGGAGGAGACAGAACAGCACATGCAGCTGAGCTGAGTCAAAGAAAAAGAAGAATGATGTAATAAAAGAAGAGAGAAGGTTCAGAACAGTACCTAAAACGGGACAAATGCAAACTTGAAAACTTCAACGGAATCTTTGATTTCTTGACCGGAATAGACCTTAATCGTGTGTTCTCCATGTGAAAACACATGAATGAAATCTATTACAATCTTGAATCTTTAAACAAGCTCGCCGATTGGGATTTAGGGTTAAATTTCGATCTGAAATTCAAGAAGTTCCAAGATGATTCGAAGGCGAGTGTTCAGGGATTTGGAATGAGGGGGACATGTGGTTCTGTGGTGTATTTTTGGAGTGATTTGGAAGAAATTAGGTTTTGGTCTAACTTTCAATTGAAGATTCGAGAGGCTGGGCTGGGATTCGAGAATAGGGATTTGGAGATCTGGAAAGAGGAGAAGGAGAGGAATCGGTGGTGTAAAAATGGGGTTGATTGGAGTATCGCCGCCGGCGGAGACGATTTCCGGCAGGCGTTTCACGGCGGAGGCGGTAAAGGTTCAGTGAAGGAGATGAGAGGGGGTAGGGGTCTGAAGGGGGGTGGCTGATTCGGACCCTTATATATTATGTATTCCTCACTTTTGAGTCATTTGATCAGGCAAACCTCAACGGCTAGGATCATATTTGCACTAAACGGCGTCGTTTTAGTTTTGGGGTGGGGCGGACCGGATTGGGGCGGGTCTGGGCCGGTTTTGGGGGGTTTGGACGAGTAATTTGTTTGGGCCTGGGGAATTTTAAATAAAAATGGCCCAAACAGACTTCTTATTGAAATTCTTTTCTTTTTCTTTTTTTAATTTCAAATCCTTTTTCTTTTCAAATTAAAATAAAACCTAAATTAATTTTTAAAACCAAATTAACATTATGAAAAATACTAACTAATCCTAAATAATTACCAAAATTAGTAAATTAAAGGAAAATTACCCAAAATTAAAATTAAAAGGTGTAAAATGACTATTTTTGTGATTTTCCCTTTTTGTAACACAGCTTAATTAATCCTAAAATGTTAAATTAAATCCTAAATGTAAATGCACACATTTTTTTGTATTTTCACTAACTAAAATGCACAAACAAAGATGCAAACAATTAACAGAAAATGTCACGAAAATCCATAAAATTACAAACACTAAAAGAAATTATTTTGTTTTGAATTTATTGGAGTAATTCATATAGGGCAAAAATCACGTGCTCACAACTGCCCCTCTTTTCCCGGAAACACGAAGACTTTTCGTGCAAAGATAAAGTGAGTGGATACGAGCAATTTTTGTTCGTTGGAATACTCCGTTGGAAGCATTTTTTGAAAGAGTTAACTGCACCCTGCTTCTGAGGTTGCCTACATATCCTTGGCTGAAAAGGAAGCAGGTCAGTGTAGTTTAGGAAGTTTTGGTAGCTGGGACTACCATGAAACTGTGGTTTTACTATTGCTGCTACTGCTTACTGCATCCCCTTATTACACCATGATAAAATAAAACGAAGCTAGACTAGACTATGATCTATGCATTACAAAATCCTATCTTATATCTTCAAACTTGCTCTTTGTGGTTCTTGTTGCCTTGTTGACTTGTATACTCCCGGTGAAATCCCTTTGTTGTCGCCTTGAATTATAATCTGAGATGTTCTCCATTTCTCCAAGTGGATGCCTCACTGCCAACTACACTTTGAAATATTTTTCCTTTATCTAGGTGGACACTTGATTGCTGAACTTAAATGTATTCCCTGCTCTCCAGGTGGGCTCCTGACTGCTGTCTTGAAGTGTATTTCCTACTCTTTAGGCGGGCTCCTGAATGCTAAACTTGAATGTATTCCCTGCTCTCCAGGCAGACTCCTGACTGCATGACTTGAAATGTATTCCCTACTCTCCAGGAGGGCTCCTGACTTCAACAAAAACAAAGAGGGTTTTCTGCCCCAGTCTGGCGGCTGGGCACACATGTAAGTGTAAAAAGGATCACATTACCAAATATCAATAAGAATTTGAAAGCTAAAACTTGAATTGTACTCCCTTATTCTCTAGGCGGGCTCCTAAGTGCTGACTTGAATTCTACTTCCTGCTCTCTAGGCAGGCTCCTGATGGCTAAACTTAAAATGTATTCCCTGCTCTCCAGGCGGGCTCCTAACTGCTGGCTTGAAATGTATTCCCTGCTCTCCAAGCGGGCACCTGACTGCATGACTTGAAATGTATTCCCTGCTCTCGAGGCGGGCTCCTGACTGCATGACTTGAAATGTATTCCCTGCTCTCTAGGCGGGCTCCTGACTGCATGACTTGAAATGTATTCCCTTCTCTCCAGGCGGGCTCCTGACTTCAACGAAATAGACACAACAAAGAAAATCTTCTGCCCCAGTTTGGTGGTTGGGCATAGATGTGAGTGTAAACTACATCATGTTATCAAGTATTACTAAGAATTTGAAAGTTAGGTCACACTATCCAGGAGGGTCCTGACAATTCTTACCTAAACGACAATTTGAAATCTAAGTTATATCTTCTAAGGGTGTGACTTCCGCTAAATCTTGTTATCTAAGAGGGTCTTAAAGCTACATCCCATTATCCAGGAGGGTCCTGAAAAATCAAACATCCAGTCTTATCTTAAGAGTGACAACTTTTACGGCTGAATTATACTACCCTACAGCAAAACTTACGCTAAATGTTGTTATCTAATTGAAATCTTAAACTAAGTCCCATTATTCAGGAGGGTCCTGGAAACTCCTACTTGAATCTTATCTCAAACATGCAAACTTCTAAACCTGCTTATATTCCTTTGGGATACATTTATGCTAGATTACGCTATTTCTAAACTTTACGCTAGGTCCCATTTTCCAGGAGGGTCCTGAAAATCAAAAATCAAACTTGTTTGGTGACTGCCTTTCTCCACGGCGAGTTCTCCGAAACAACCGAAATTTCCTGCCCATGTTTTAATCAAAAAAAATCTTGTCAGATTAAAATGTGGTGGTTAGTTGACAGCATTCTTGTTGAAGGTCTCTCCGCTGCATTGTTTTGTTTTGACTGGCTTCCCCGAACTGGCCTTGAACCACTTGACTTTCTGACTTACTTTCAAAATCCCATGACTTTGGGTGACCCGAGTGTTCTATACCTGAACCGTTGTTTCACACCTCTGACCCCTTTAATGGAACCTCTGCATCTCCCATGAAATTACCAAAAAATTTTGCCGATGAAACTCTTGCTGGCACTTTATCCCACTTTACATCATGCTATCTTTGGTGTGCTCTAGCCGCGCTGTGCTTTGCAATCTTGAAGTTGGTAGTGAGCTTTGAAATTCCTTCTTATTTTCTTAAACAGAACTAACATTGGGAACATCTTAGAGAAATAGACCCAAAAGAAATGAAATGCAATGACCTTCAGAGTTAAGGATAAGGAAATCCAAAACTGGAAGACTATCTGAAGATAAAAAAGAAAAGAGACTTATCTGAGTGGAACAACTGGCGCCAATGATCATGACATGCAATTTGGATTAATAGGCCCAATATATCCAACCAATCAACTTTCAATTGTCATACTTTGTTGCTCCAGAATTTCCATAACCTGATTTCTTCACCCAAATCCTGACCTTGTTCATCCTACGGTGCCTTGAAAGGTTTTCACCAACAGAACTCTCTCATTCGTTCATATCTCAACTCACTTTCGCCTTACGGTGCCCGTGAGGGTTTTCACCAATAAGACTCTCTCATTTTTTGATTTCTCTCAGCTCTCGTTGCCTTATGGTACCCTTGAGGGTTTTCAACAATAAGACTCTCTCATTTTTATTTCTCTCAGCTCTCGTCGCTTTACGGTGCCCGCGAGGGTTTTCACCAATAAGACTTTCTCATTTTTGATTTCTTTTTCCTATTTGGACCAGAGTGTTGCCCTTGATATGAATTACCTCTACCTGCTTGACTTGGCATTTCTCGAAGACTAATCGTAAGGTCTTTCTTTGGACCGTAATGTGGCTTTTGGATGGGTTTAGAAATAAAGGGTATAAAAAGCTCAAAACAATTCGAATGGGTTCAAAATTACAACTTTCGGAATCAGATTTCTGATAACAACCACAACTTTTGCCCCAGTTTCTTGTTTGGGGACTTTTGGATTTTTACTTTGATGGGACCGAACCGTGAGGCTGCCTACGTATCCTTAAAAGAAATCAGATCGAACGTAGTTCATGTCATAGAAATTACTTTGTTGTTGTGATTTTCTCTTTTCTCTTTCTTTTCTTTCTCTTTTGCTTTCTTTTCCTCTTTTGTTGTTTTTCTTCTTCTTTTTTCTTTCTTCTTTTTTCTTTCTTTTTTTTTCTTTTTTTCATTCTTTTCCTTCTCTTTCCTTTTCTTCCTCTTTTCTTTTCTTCCTTTTCTTATCTTTCACGCTTGTGTTTTTGATATTCGCTACTGATTCCGAAAGAGGGGTGTGAAAGAAAATAAATAAGGCTCAAAAGGGGTGACAAGGGATAAAGTGTTTAGATAGCAGAATAAAACGCCTTCATCATTTCAACATTCAAAACCTGTCAAATACAAACAAGTACAATCAAACCAAGAACTCATACATAGTATCTCTTGACTGCATCAGAATTGATAGTCATTTCTACACATTTGCCTTCTACATCTGTCAAGTACAATGCACCAATGGACAACACTCTAGCTACAATGAACGGCCTCTGCCAATTTGGGGCGAACTTTTCTTTTGCTTCAACCTGATGAGGCAAGATACGTTTCAATACTAACTGACCCACTTCAAACTTCAGTGGACGCACCTTCTTATTGTATGCTCTTGCCATTCTCTGTTGATACAACTGGCCATGACACACTGCTGCCAATCTTTTCTCGTCGATCAAACTCAGTTGTTCCAAGCAGGTTTTGACCCACTCATCATCATCGATCTCAACCTCCACAACAATTCGAAGGGATGGAATTTCCACTTTTGCGGGTATCACTGCTTCGATGCCATACACAAACAAATAAGGAGTCGCCCCTACTGAAGTACGGACAGTAATGCGATAACCCAGCAATGCGAACGGCAGCTTTTCATGCCACTGCCTAGAAACCTCTACCATTTTTCGAAGTATCTTCTTTATGTTCTTGTTGGCTGCCTCGACTGCTCCGTTCGCCTTGGGGCGGTATGGGGTAGAATTGCGATGTGTAATCTTAAACTATTGACACAACTCTTTTATCAGATGACTATTGAGATTAGCACCGTTATCTGTGATGTTTACCTTCGGTATCCCGAACCGGCAAATGATATTCGAGTGCACAAAATCAATCACCGCCTCTTGGTTACAGACTTGAATGTTTTAGCCTCAACCCACTTGGTTGAATAATCTATGGCAACCAGAATGAACTTGTGCCCATTTGAGGCTGATGTCTCAATTGGCCCAATGACATTCATGCCCCACGCAACAAAAGGCCACAGTGCAGACATCGTGTATAATTCGGATGGTTGAGAATGAATCAAATCTCCATGCACTTGGCACTGATGACATTTACGCACGAAACTGATACAATATCACTCCATAGTGAGCCAATAATAACCTGCTCGAAGAATCTTCTGTGCCAATACGTACCCACTCATGTGCTGTCCACAGACTCCAGAATGTACTTCAGTCATAATAGTTGTGGCCTGCCTAGCATCTATGCATCTCAGCAATCCAAGATTTGGAGTTCTTTTGTACAACACTCCTCCACTGAAGAAAAATCCACTTGCCAAGCGACGAATTGTTCTCTTTTGATCACATGTGACTTGTACTGGATACACCCCTATCCTGATGTATCCCTTGACATCGTGAAACCAAGGCTCCCCATCGAGCTCTTCTTTCACCACATTACAATAAGCATGCTGATCGTGGACCTGAATATGCAAAGGGTCCATATAAGCCTTATCTGGATGATGTAACAATAATGCCAAAGTAGCCAAAGCATCAGGGACCTCATTATGAATCCTCGGAATATGCATGAACTCTATTGATTGGAACCGCTGACAAAGATCATGTAAATATTGTCAATACAGTATGAGTTTTAGATCCCGAGTTTCCCACTCTCCTTGAATCTGGTGCACCAAAAGGTCCGAGTCACCCAAGACCAAGACTTCCTGGACACCCATATCCACAGCCATCCTCAAACCCAAAATGCACGCCTTGTACTCAGCCATGTTGTTAGTACAGTAGAACCGAAGCTGAGCCGTAACAGGGTAATGATGCCCGGTTTCAGAAACAAGTACCGCTCCTATCCCAACGCCTTTCATGTTAGCGGCCCCATCAAAGAAAAGTTTCCATCCTGGCCTTTCACTCTATTCCAACTCTTCAATGTGCATTACCTCTTCATCAGGGAAATATGTCTTCAAAGGTTCATATTCTTCATCCACAGGATTCTCAGCCAAATGGTCAGCCAACGCTTATGCTTTCATCGCAGTCCGGGTCACGTAGACAATGTCAAATTCTGTGAGCAAGATCTACCACTTTGCGAGCCTTCCCGTGGGCATAGGCTTCTGGAAGATATACTTCAACGGATCCAAGCGAGAGATGAGGTAAGTAGTATAAGATGACAAATAATGTTTCAGCTTCTGGGCTACCCAAGTTAGGGCGCAACACATCCTCTCAAGATGAGTGTACTTAACCTCGTAAGATGTGAACTTCTTGCTGAGATAATAGATGGCCTTTTCCTTCCTGCCAGTGATGTCATGCTGTCCCAACACATATCCAAATGAATTGCCCAAGACCGTCAAATACAGAATCAAAGGTTTCCCTGGTTCTGGCGGGACCAACACAGGTGGGTTTGACAAGTACCCCTTTATCCTATCAAATGCTTCCTGACATTCATCTGTCCACTTAACCGCAACATCTTTCTTTAATAGTTTGAAGATGGCAAGTTGTCGTGAGCTGAGCAATAAACCTGCTGATGTAATTCAATATCCCCAATAGACTCATCACTTCAGTCTTGTTCTTTGGGGGTGGCAACTCCTGGATAGCTTTGATTTTTGACATGTCTAATTCAATACCTCGGCGGCTGACTATGAATCCCAACAACTTTCCAGATGAGACACCGAATGCACATTTTGCAGGGTTGAGCTTGAGATTGTACCTGCGAAGCCTTTGGAAGAACTTTCTCAGATCTCTAACATGATCAGACTGCTTTCTAGACTTTAAAATCACATCATCCACATAAACCTCGATCTCCCTGTGTATCATGTCGTGAAATATGGTCGTCATTGCCCTCATGTAGGTTGCCCCAACATTTTTCAAACCAAATGGCATGACCCGATAGTAGTACGTTCCCCATGGCGTGATGAATGTTGTCTTTTCTGCATCCTCCTTATCCATTATGATCTGGTGGTAACCCGCATAACAATCCACAAAAGAACCAATTTCATGTTTGGCACAATTATCGATCAATATATGGATGTTCGGCAATGGGAAGTTATCGTTGGGACTTGCCTTGTTGAGATCTCGTTAATCAACACACACCCTGGTCTTACCATTCTTCTTCGGCACAGGCACAACATTGGCTAACCAGGTGGGATACCGGGTGACCCGAATGACTTTGGCCTCAAACTATTTGGTGACCTCTTCCTTAATTTTCACACCCATATCAGTTTTAAATTTCCTCAGCTTCTGCTTGACAGGGGGAATGTCGGATCAGTGGGCAATTTGTGAACCACCAAGCCAGTGCTTAGACCTGGCATGTTATCATAGGACCATGCAAAAGCATCTTTATACTCGAACAGTGTTTTAATTATCTTCTCACTGAGTTGTGGTTCAAGATGGACACTTATTTTAGTTTCCCGGACATTATTTTGGTCCCCTAAATTGATTGCTTCTGTATCACTCAGGTTAGGCTTGGGTTTTTCTTCAAAATGGCTTAATTCTTTACTAATCTCTTCAAAAGCCTCATCCTCATCATATTCTGATTCATCCTCACACTCTATTTCTTGAATTACTATTTCAGAATTAGATTGGCTTGAGATTGGGCCGGAGATTCCTCATGCATATCATATCATTGAAACTAGCATAAAAAGAACTGTATAAGGAAGAAAAGAAGAACAAAAATAAAACTACCATAAAGGGAGAAAAAAGGGAAATTGCATTTCATTGAAATTAAAGACAACAAGGCTTATACATCCAAACGGACGGAACATAGAATCTGAACTACAACCCTGGGATAATCCAGATAAACTGAAAGAAAATCAAAGCAAACTACCAAAACCCCTTCCTGGTGGGGAGAGGAGTAGTTTCCCAATTGTTAGTCTTTGCACTGGGCCCAACAAATTGCACATCCGCCTTGCTAGAACCCTCTCCAGCTTCCACCGTGTTCACTTCGTCAAATATCCTCTCGAATTTTTCCATCAAATCTCCATCCATATCAACCACCGAGCTGGGAACCGTCGTTACTGGGCGCTTTTTGGTACCAGGCCTAACAAATGATCTGGAAAGACGCGGGACTGGCTTTGGAAGGGTCCATGCTCTCTGTTTCATTTTTTGGCTCTTCTCACGTCTGCGACTGTGGGCTTGAACCCCAGACCAAATGTATCCAAGTTTTTAGGAAGAGAAACCGTTTGTACGATACCTTGCAGAGATGCACCCAATCCCTTGCCCGGTACAAAACCATTTTTCAACATTTCAACGGCTACTATGACTGATGCAGCAGCTACTCTTGGAGTCGACACGCACATCCCTTCAGGAATTTTCTCTACCGATACCGTGTCAAAAACATGATAAACTCATGGCCCCTTGTCGTCTTCAAACTCTATGAACGGAACAATGGCATCGCTGGGAACACACAAATTATCTTCGCCATGCACAACAATTTCCTGTCTCTCCCATTCAAACTTAACCATTTGATGTAGAGTGGACGGGACCGCTTTGGCAGCATGAATCCAGGGTCGACCTAACAACAGATTGTAAGAAACAGCCACATTGAGCACCTCGAATTCCATAGTAAATTCAACTGGCCCTATTGTAAGCTCGAGTACTATGTCCCCGACTTAATCTTTCCCTCCACCATCGAATCTCCGAACGCAGATACTGTTCTTATGAATTCTTTCATCATCCACCTTCAACTTGTTCAGAGTGGAAAGAGGGCAAATATTTGCACTGGAACCAATGTCAACCAGTACCCGAGTAACCACGGAATCTTCACATTTCACCGTCAGATAGAGGGCTCTATTGTGCTCAGTACCCTCCACGGGCAACTCATCATCAGAAAAAGTGACTCTGTTTACCTCAAATATCTTGTTAGCTATCTTTTCCAAGTGGTTTACTGAGATTTTGTCAGGAACATGGACTTCGTTCAAGATCTTCATCAAAGCCCGACGGTGCTCGTCTGAATGGATCAATAATGACAATAGCGAGATCTGAGCCAGTGTCTTCCTTAACTGCTCTACAATGGAATAGTCCTGCACTTTCATCTTTCTCAGAAATTCTTCTTCTTCTTCCTCGGTCACAGCTTTCTTCACCAACACTGGGTTATCTTTGGAGGTCTTAGCTTTTCTCAACTCTTCGGGGGCAAAGCATCTCCCCGATCGAGTCAAACTATGAGTCTCACACACTTCTTCTTTAACCTCTTTCCCCTTGTAAGTCACTGTCACTCATTCATAATTCCATGGGACTGCCTTGCTATTGACTATCGGTAATTGAATTATCGGTTTGATAATGACAGGATCTGTGCGGGCGCCCTTCACAATTACCATAGGCTTGTTCGTCTCTCCTGGCACAACCACTTTTGCTCTTTCATGTTTTCCTGTAACGTCACTTGAGGACCCCTTCTTGACCTCCACATATGGTTCATTATTTGCTCCTTTCAACTTGATCACAGACTTCTCACTTGTTGACTTTTCAAATGGCTTGGCTTCACTAGCCCGAATCATCATGACAGTTTGTGAAGGCTTCTTAGGCTCCCTTCCCTTATGCACTATCTCAATCATATTTGTCTCATGATAGGCCGGAAATGGGTTCTGGTTGATATTGGGTGCCTCCGGGGCTTGGACCTAAATCCAATTAGTATTGATGAGCTCTTGAATAGCTATTTTCAATTTCCAGCATTTCTCTATATTATGACCCGGGGTCCCTGAACAATACTCACAACTCACCGAGCGGTCAAGATTTTTGGGATGGGGATTTGGCAGTTTAGCCTCGATCGGATTCAACATACCCAACTATCTCAATCTGTGGAATAGACTAGTATATGATTCCCCCAATAGAGTGAAAGTCTTCTGCTTCTATAACCTCTCATTCTTAAAGGCTTGATTTGGCCAAAAACCTGTTCTAGGGGGATTTCTATAGGCTCTTGGGGGTGGATAGACATTTTGTGGAGCTGGGTATGAACTTTGTGGAGCTAGCGCACGCCATTATGCATGAGCGGAAGGTTGGGTATAGGTTTGTGCGTGATGGACGGAAAAATGGGGATCTGGCGGTGGGTAGTAGTGTTGTGGTGGGCTATATGGAGTGTAGGGGTTAGTTTGGGGATAGGGTCAAGGCGGGTTGTAGTAACGTGGAAGGTTCCTGGATCCGACCCAAGCTCCCGACTCTATTGTCGCAACGTCCTCTTTCTTCTTCTTCCCGAGTATACCCCCAGTACCGTTTTGAATGGACTGGGTGGTCGATTTGATTGCTGAATAACTCATGATCTTGTTGGACTTGAGTCCCTCCTCAACCATGCCTCCCATTTTTACAACCTTATTAAAGGACTTGCCCACTGCTGACACCAAATGACCAAAATAAGTGGGCTCTAAAGCCTGCAAGAAATAATCAACCATCTCACTTTCTTTCATCGGAGGATCAACCCTTGCGGCTTGTTCCCTTCAACGGAATCCATATTCTCTGAAACTCTCACCGAGATTTTTCTCAATCTTTGTTAATGACAGATGGTCTGGGATAATTTCAAGATTGTACTGAAAATGGAAAGTGAAGGCTTAGGCCAAATCGTCCCATATTTACCACCTGCTATGATCTTGTCTGGTATACCATTCTAATGCCGATCCACTCAAACTTTGGCTGAAATATGCCATCAGCTATTCATCTCTTCCGCTTGCTCCTCTCAACTTGCTACAAAATCCTCTTAAGTGTGCTACTGGGTCACCATGCCCGTCGTACAGATCAAACTTGGGCATTTTGAACCCTGCTGGTAACTGAACATCTGGGAATAGACATAAATCTTTATAGGCCACACTTACTTGACCCCCCAACCCCCTCATATTTCTGAATGATTGTTCTAGGCTTTTGACCTTTCTGATCATCTCCTCATGTTCGGGATTTTTGGGTGGCTTCTCGGTCTCTGCCGGGAGATCAAGATGAGGGGTGTAAGAATATGGTTCCAAAACTTTGAAGGTGGGTTCAGGGGGATAATACTAGTTGTCGTGAGTCTGGAACAAAGGTTCACTAGAAGATCGGTGTAATGCAGCAGGTGGAGGTACCACAAAAACAGGTGTGATTGGTGGAGGAGGGTACGGGACTTGTTTGGGTGGAGGATCTTGTGATATATTGGAAGTGGTGCCATAGCATTATTGGTAGAGGGTAAAGGCGGGAGATGAGTTCACGGTGGGAGGCTCCTGAGGTTGGGCCGCTGGTGGGATATAAGTAGGGTTGGCGGGATAAACCAGTGGCGGATGCCTCTTTGCCCAGGCTTGGTACATTTCAGCCATTTGCTGCTTTAACTTATACATCTCTTCCTTCATCGCATTAACATCCAATTCTTCCACCTCTTTTGACGGGTCAACAATACTTGCCTCCAATTCTTGGTTGGCCATGTTCAGCTTGTCTTTTGATCGGATGTTGTATGAGTGAGTTGCCAGAATGCCAATCAACTAACTACCTACTTGGACTCAATATATCAATAACAACCTTGTTAGTGATTAGGGCTTTAACAAATTGATAACCGCACATTTGGGGAATGAATGCACCTAAGCAGTTAACCGTTTCTATTATGCATTTCATCGGCTGCTTGCGTCATCCCGGCTTTTTCATTTGCAACTTCCTCCCTTTTTCTCTTTTTCATTCGGGCCTTTGCTTTTCTTTGTTTTCATCCTCCCATTTCTCTCTGGTTTTGCCATTGCCTCTTTCTCTTAGTTTTCTTATTCTTATCTCTTTTCCTTTCGTTTCCTCTCTTGTTTTTCCTCTCTCTTTTCGTTTTCTTCTTCTTCTCTTCTTTTTTTCTTTTGGTTATGGTCGAATCTTATGGAGATTGCCTACGTATCATGACCTCGCATGAATCAGACCGAGCGTAGTTCTGGGAGATAAGTGTGAAAGTAAATAATAAAACATTTTTTGGGATTTTCAATTTTCATAAAAGCAAATTCTTTGATTACAAAGACTCGGAACTAACAGACTCCAAGGGAAACTAAAAAACGCTGATGAAAAGACGAAATACAGACTCCAAAAATAAACTATCATACTCAAAAGAAGAAAATACAGACTCGAAAACAAATGACAGACTCCAGCAAAAAGAACATACAGACTCAACACAACTGACAGACTCTAACGGAAAAGGAAATATAGACTCAAATGAAAAATCATGAATACATCAATGCTCCTGGTGCCCGTAGGACATCATTCGGTCTCTCCGCGGGCCTATATGCAAGATCCCTTTGAAGTTGGTCCAAGTCACTCATTATCTGCTTAACAAATGTCATCACTGCCACGAAGAAAGTGGTGCGAGTCATATCCTCACAGACTTGGCACTTCAAAACAATGTAATCGACAATGTTTCTAATTCTCTCTCTTATGACGCCCTTTTCTTGTAACAAACGCTCGATCTGCTGGGCCCTGGCCTCCAAAGTTTGCTCGGCCACTTGATTCTGCTCCTGAAGTTGTTGCAAATATATTTCTAATTATGTTAATGCTGTATAACAATGCTCTCTTTCAACCTTGAAGTCTTTAGCCTGTTTGATCATTTTGCTTTCCGTGGCGATAACCCTTTTCTTTAATCCCGCAACCTCATTGTCGTACCTTTATTTCGACTGCTTAATCAGGCGTGCTCGTTCATCTGCATTTTTAGCCAATTGCTTTCGAGCCTTGGCTAGTTCACTTTCTGCTTTGTTCAAATCAAAACTATATTCATTCACTTTTTGCCTCAGGTTATCTATGAGTTTTTCATATTTGGCACTTCGGGCGGGGTTTTCTGCCGCTATTTTCATTTTTTGGATTTGGGCTCGAAGGGCCTCATTTTATTTGGCTAGCTTTTTCTTTTCTCCTTCATCCGCCGCGACTTGCAAGCTATTCTCGAATTGAAGTTCTCTAACTTGATTTTCCAATTTTCCTATTGTGGCCCTGTACTCATTCTCCTTGGTCAACCAAGCCCACTGTTCTTGCGAAGCCTCAACGAATTCCTGAATGTGAGGCTTTTTGGCTGGTCTTTCTGGTTCAGCCCTTGCAGTGTTCTTCTTTATATACTAGGCAAGGTAGGCGGGTGAGACTTCGCCTCTAGATAGGTCACGCACTCGAGTGTTCACCATCAAATACTGGCATTCGTTCCAAATAGAACGAACTGTTTCTTCATGAAATTGATCGTCAACACTAGCCTCGACCGCATAAACACTAAGATCTTCATCTGGGTGCATCACCTGACACCTTCCCAACTGTCTCATCGCCCGGTAAGGAACGTAAGGTTGAATACCTCGCTGACCCATCAGGAGGAAGTAAGGACCAGTGGCTGGCATATAGACAATTTCTTCAACAGGAAGCCAACCCAATGTCCATTCTATTTGTCCCGCAGTAATGGAACGAAGGCAGGATAACCATTCTCCAAACCCCTCTGGCAGTTTGAACCCTGAAATCCTTGTGTCAAACTCTTCAATGCAACTTTTCTTTGTAGATCCATAACTCATATACTGAGGGCGATGACACTGGTGCTCAATCATCCACATCTATAATAGCAAATTGCATCCCTCGACGAAATCTGCCCCAACTTTACATGCTGTGAGAGCCCGGTATATCTCAAATACTATCATAGGGGAAAGAATGCTCTTGGCATTGGTAATCAGGACCTTGATGACTCCAGCCACCCGCAAATCGATATTCCTATCTTTTCGGGGAAACACCACAAGGCCTAGGAAAGCTACCATGAAGGCGAAACGCCTATGCTCATCCCATTTTGTTCGGTTTCCTTTGCTACAAACCCGGCTTTCCGGATCGTTGAACCCTCCTACATGCATGTACCTCTGATATATAAAGCGTAGAGTGGAAAAACTACCCTCCAACTCGGAGTACGGGACTCCCTTGCTTATCTTTAACAAATCCATGAATTTGTGAGAGTTAACGGCTCTTGGAACGATCAGATACTTATGTCTCAGCCCTTCAGTACTTCCCATATAACCTGCTATCTCTTCCAAAGTTGGAGTGAGTTCAAAATCCGAGAAGTGAAATACGTTATGGGTCGGGTCCCAAAACGTAACCAAGGCCTTTATGACATCTCCTCTGGGTTTGATTTTTAACAACCTGGTGAGACCTCCCAAATGTAGATTGACTTTATCTTTCTCCGATTTTCCCAGATCCTCCCACCACATATGCAGCTCCAAAGGGATCTTGTTCATGACTGTTATCGGCAAATTTGGACTCGTGCTCATTCTGCACATTTATTAGGGTGATTAAGCAAAAATCAAGACTCATTTGACTCAAAGACAAAATTGACACTTTTTTCTCTCTTTTTTTATTTATAAAAAATCCGGTTTTGCAAGTACGGCCTTTCAACACCTCGGAGACGAAGATTTTAAGGTTGTGTTGGCTAATCGGTTAAAACCTTGAAAAAATGACCACAGGCGGCTGTTCTTGCAAAAGCAGCCTTCTGGTGCCCTTTTAGAGATATTCGGCTATTTCTGACAAGAATGGCACCACCCTAATTATTTTTAAATAAAACTAAAATTTTTGTTCTTTTGGGCTATTTTTGCAAAAAGGAAGTTGGACCCGATGGGGGTTGCCTACTTATTCCACATCCGGTGGGAATCAAACTGGCGTAGTTCGGGCAAATAAAACGAACTATTTCTGAAAACAAAACTCCTTTCTCATTTTTCAATTCGTTTTCTTCTTTTTTTTTCAAAAATTTGACAGAATTTCAGCGCTATTTGGACACTGGTTTTTCTTAAAACAGGTGATCCACTCCCTTAACCCTCTACACTGCTATTTCTTTTCCAAATTATCTCCTTTAATTCAAAAGCCGGTCAGCATGCAAATCAGAAGCAAATAAATGTGCAAGTAGCAAGTAAGATGCATCAGGATGGTCTTTTTATTTCGGGTGCACCTGTCCTAGACAGACCCAACCCCTGTGTTGAGTCTCCAAAGTCAAAATGCACATGATGCAAACAAACGTTCCTACTAGGGATCCGGCATGAGGTATTATTATACTAGGTTTAAAAACCTTGGTTTATTTGTTCTAGACCTGGCTTACCCGAGCGGACAACTCGAGCCGAGGGGGGGCTGCGTACCAGTAACCAAAAGATCATCCAGCTTTGCAACTTGTCTGAACTTCATTCTATTTGGGATTTGACACTAATAGAAAGAAGTCACGACCAGCGTGCACTCCTCAGGAGAGAGAAGAGAGGGGTTTCGTAGCAGTTTTATATATACAGTTCAGATAATATCAAAGCGGTAAAAGCGACAATTAGCACATTAGGCCCAAACATGTAATAAAATTAGATAATAAATAAGCCAAATATAACAATTCATCTAAGCTCGAATTCTGAACCCTGAACCAGAGATTCTGGGTTTGATCCACAGCAGAGTCGCCAGAGCTGTCACACCTCCCTTTTTACCTACACCCACGGGAGGGTATAATATAAGGGAGTTTTTACAATTAAAGGACAATCAAAACGGGATCATATTACTAAAGATTCAGAGTCGCCACTTGGGATAATTTTATGGTGTCCTAAGTCACCGGTTCAAATCCCGAATCAAGGAAAAGATTGACTCTGTTTAACAGTCCGCGAACCAGAAATCCAAGTAAGGAATTCTGTTAACCCGGAAGAAGTTGTTAGGCATTCCCGAGTTCTGTGGTTCTAGCACGGTCGCTTAACTGTAACATTCGGCTGAATTATCTAATTTTAGTACATGTTTTAGCCTATGGTGCAATTTTAACTTTATAACCGCTTTTATCAATTATTTTTTTAGGAAGATTTCAACGTTATTTAAAACACGTCTTGAACCACGTCACATAAATTCACCCACGGTGCGCAACATATTTTATCTAACATTGTTGAGATTTTGGATTTGGGTCACATAAATGCGCATCCGAGTTTAGGAAGGTAAATTATTAAAATAACGCGCCTAAAGCAACTATTCGTTTTCAACTTTGCGAGGGCCATGAAATTTTGCTAAATGGCATGCCTCGGTTTCGAAGGATTAACGTTAATCAAGTGACGGCCATGAATCGTATGTCTAATTGGTATGGCACGCAAATTATCTACAAGGATCTGCCAGTTGAATAAGGCTTAAGGGACTTACAATTATTTCTAAACTACAGCTAAACTCAAATCATTGATTTAAGGGTCAGTACTAGGTGAGGCCCAATATAAACTGAGATTCAAGTGGCATCTTGCTAGTCATAAACCCAAGTGTGATAAAAAACCTTTAAATCATATGAGACGGACTGGGCCAGCTATAGGCCCAATGTTACTTGGAAACTCTCGAAGCAGAAGAACACAGCGTGGCCAAACCCGGTCCAAACCCATGTACGGTTGCCCATTAATGCCGATTTAGTATATGAAATAACTGGGCTCGAGGGAAGACCAGCTTAGCAGCCTGGTTGCGAAGAGGAAAGGCAGTCGCAATTGGGCCAACGATGATAGCCCAAAAACAGGATTCATCAAACACTCCGGGAAACAAGATGAATCACTCTAGACCATTTTCACCGAGTAAATACTGGTGATTTTAACTCAAACACAAAGCAGGTTTTAGGGCTTCCATAGACATTTAGAGTGATGATGCAACCCCTAATTACACTAATACACCTTTACACAAATTATCCACTAATTAACCGAACCCAAAAGCCCCTTCCTCAGCTCATATTGAATCCTGATTCAATTCTCACCCCTGAACAAGTCATGAGTTTCAAATTCACTCTAAAGCAAACAAGATATAAAAAGATCTGAAACTAAATAATGAAACTACCATTTCTGAAATCGAACTCACATGACAAGGACACAAGCAAAGGAAGGTCGAATTTTAGAATGACACACTTCGAGTTATTCTACAGACCGTGAGAAAAATCGACCATGCTAATTAATAAGAGAAATGGATCTTAAATTGAATACTTAAGGTACAAATGACCATCCAACGAACGCTCAACCATAACCAAGGCGACATTTTCAAGAAAAGAACCCATACTAACAACGTATCCAATAGCAGCACTCATATTCTTCCACTTATGCGTATTATCTTAATCATGGGCAGTTTATAAAACATACACAGATGAACAATACCCCAGCATAAGGTACTCTCTATGCAACTACCTCCGACTCAACACATTAATAAACTTCATGACTCACTTAAGATAGAAGATAACGTGGAGGACATGAGTAAGTAAGATAAAGCACAATCACATTACACTATTTCAGAAATCCCTGAAAACATAGCTAACATTCATGGTAAAAGAATAATATCCATTTCTGAGCCCTTCAATCTATTACAGTGTTCCAAACTTGCATCTCATCTATTCAGAGAATCAAGTAGTACCTGGAAATAAGATAGAATCCAAAGCACTGTAATAGATTGAAGGGCTCAGAAATGGATATTGTTCTTTTACCATGAATCAGTAGCTAGCAGCTAATAACACAGCTCCCAGATCCAAGAAAAATCAGTAGAAAACCAACTCAAACCAAGTGGTACAAAGCAGACCCCCGGACCCAACTCGTAGCAGTTTTAAATCCCAAATCAATTCATACTCAATCTCAAATGAAACAAAAAGTATTTCAGAACTGGAAAATTTCAGAAACCAATAAAGAAATCAATGAAACAGTAGCAATTTTGTCCGTCTTTGTATTTTTTGGAATTCTATCTCTCAAACTCTGCCTTGAAAGGCAAGAAAAGATGCCTTTATAGGCAAGGCAAGTAGGGCAGCCATAAGGAAATAATTTATGCACTCAGGACCTTCTCAAATTTTCATTTTAGCCTAGGTGCCCTTAGTTTAATTTTCAGAATTCAGGATAGCCCCTCACCCCAGCTTCCTAGAAGCTTCCCTATTCAGTTACCATGAGATTCCCTAGGCCAATTTCCTAGACTACCCCACATGACCTTGAAAATTACCCCTCTAACCAAATACGAGTCAAGTTGACCCAGTAGATTGAACCAGCCCTAGGCTCAAAAGCCATTCGAATCAATCTTGGCCAAATGGCCATATCTTAATAGATTAATCAACATTTCTTAAAAGACCAAAAAACTGTTGAAATGAGGCTCAAACAAAAAACGGACTAATTGACTAAACACATGAACCAACCTATCCTTAAACTAATCAATCAAACATAAAAGAAAAAGAAATGAAAGAAAAGTGAACACATCACGAAGAAATGAGGGGAGGAGACAGAACAACACATGCAGCTGAGTTGAGTCAAAGAAAAAGAAGAATGATGCAATAAAAGAAAAGAGAAGGGCCGGAACAGTACCTAAAACTGGACAAATGCAAACTTGAAAATTTCAACGAAATCTTCGATTTCTTGACCGGAATAGACCTTAATCGTCTGTTCTCCATGTGAAAACACACGAATAAAGTCTATTACAATCTTGAATCTTCAAACAAGCCCGCCGATTGGAATTTAGGGTTAAATTTTGATCTGAAATTCGAGAAGTTCCAAGATGATTCGAAGGCGAGTGTTCAGGGATTTGGAATGAGGGGGACATGGTGGTTCTGTGGTGTATTTTTGGAGTGATTTGGAAGAAATTAGGTTTTGGTCTAACTTTCAATTGAAGATTCGAGAGGCTGGACTGGGATTCGAGAATGGGGATTTAGAGATCTGGAAAGAGGAGAAGGAGAGGAATCGGTGGTGTAAAAATGGGGTCGATTGGTGTAACGCTGCCGGCAAAGACGATTTTCGGCAGGCGGTTCATGGGGGAGGCGGTGAGGGTTAGGTGAAGGAGATGAGAGGGGGTAGGGGTCTGGGGGGGTGGCAGATTCGGACCCTTATATATTAAGTATTCCTCACTTCTGAGCCGTTAGATCAGGAAAACCTCGACGGCTAGGATCATATTTGCACTAAACATCGTCGTTTTAGTTTTGGGGTGGGCGGACCGGATTGGGGCGGGTCTGGGCTGGTTTTGCGGGGTTTGGACGGGTAATTTGTTTGGGCCTGGGGAATTTTAAATAACAATGGCCCAAACAGACTTCTTATTGAAATTCTTTTCTTTTTCTTTTTTTTTTATTTCAAATCCTTTTTCTTTTCAAATTAAAATAAAACCTAAATTAATTTTTAAAACCAAATTAACATTATAAAAAATACTAACTAATCCTAAATAATTACCAAAATTAGTAAATTAAAGGAAAACTACCCAAAATTAAAATTAAAAGGTGCAAAATGGCTATTTTGTGATTTTCCCTTTTTGTAACACAACTTAATTAATCCTAAAATGTTAAATTAAATCCTAAAATTAAATTAAAATGCACAAACGAAGATGCAAACAATTAACAGAAAATGAACACTGAAAGAAATTATTTTATTTTGAATTTATTGAAGTAATTCATATAGGGAAAAAATCACGTGCTCACAGATTGGCTCATGTTATGTGGTGTAAGTGGGGGAGATTCATCACTTGAAGCATCATCATCTTCCTTCACAGCAGAGTGCTTGGATCTAGAGAGGTCAAGCAGAGCAAGAGTTTTCTTGATCTTTTCCGCAACATTGCTTCCTCCTTCAAATGCGTTTGTGGAAGATCTTTCTCCTTTTGAAGATGAAGATCCGAAAATAGGGGTTGATGCGGACGGCACTTGGGGTGCTTGTTGTCCTAAAGAGATTGCTTTGCTTCTCGTAACTGGTCTGAAGCTTCCAAAGGTAACATCGAGGATGCTTTCCACATCAACATAGAACTTGGAGTTAGCAATCTTGGTGGATGTTGATCTGGAGATGATTTTCTTTGAAGCCATTTCAATATTCTTGAACTTTGGTAATTGAAAAGTTGAGATGAGAAGTAGATATTGTCCCACTGGGCGTGCCAGACTTTGTAGACAATAAATTTGCATCGAGAAAATAAAATCAAGACCGGAAAATATCACAACAATCGTAGTATTTTATTTCGAATATTTGAGTGTTACAATCTCTATGATTCCTCTGATTCTACTTTTCTAGTATAAATTCAAGGGCCTTCGAGCTTGATCTTGAATTTGAAGTTTATTTATCCGTCGCGAACACTTTGATTGTTGCCACGAATTTTATCACGAACAAGTAGCCTTGATCTTGAATGCCTTGTATTTGATTTGACTTCGTTCTTGATCTTGAATACATAAATTGTTCTTCGTTCTTGAGCTTGAACTTGATTCGTTCTACGTTCTTGAACTTGAACTTGGTTGCTTGAAGCCTGAAACTTGTAGAGAAATTTGCGACATTTGATCCACGAGCTCTCTCTTGCTTCTTGTTATAACTTCTGGTGTCTTTTCTGAGTTATGAAGACCCCTATTTATAGTTGTGGAAGGGGGGAGTTGTGATAATAACAAACTATTTCCGACCAATCAAATTGAAGTGTGACATGGTCATATTTGATTGGCCAGAACATGTCACTTCACACGTGGCGCAATTTCATTGGCCTTTTAGTGTGACTTGGCATGCCTTGTCATTTTGACACATGGCATGGTCCTATTGGCTTTTCTGCTTGACTTGGCGTGCCACATCATTTGACATGTGGCACTAAACTGGGCCTCTAGAAAGATGACATCTTGGGCTTAATAAAGTGGGCTCATCACTTTAGCCCAATGGATAAAGACTTATTTATATAATCCATATATATTGGACGTATATAATTAATTCAATTATATTAGCCCATAATATTTATTTGGACCCATATATCTTGAATTTTAAAATATAATCCAAGTTATTTTATGGATTTAATTTTAATAAAATTTATATGTCTACAAAATCTAAGTATAGCCTGAATGAACTCAAAGAAGTCTAAGACTAGTAGCATTTAGAAGAGATGGAATGCTACCCTGGTAATAGATTGAGGGTGTAATTGTGACAAATAAAGGATGACGTTTGGGCCTCCGATTGAGTAATGATTTGAAGAAGAAAAGAAAGGGATTTCATGAATTGTATAGGATTAAAATATCCATGTAAGGTAAATCACATTAGGATGCTATAAAATATGGTTATGAAAACATGGTATCACCCCAGGTGGATCAGTCTAATTATTTCACATGTTCCTCGATGAGACGTGAGCCCAAGCAGCAGTGTTACATAAAAGGTCAAGTTGTCAGTGGTAGATTATAGATAAATACTGAGGTGAATCAACAATGGATGGATAAAAGTTACAAAGTATGAGATGAGATTAGGTCGTCATTCTTAAGATGAACAGTAATAAAGAAGCATGAAAGGACTTAGACTTATACATATAGGATAAGCAACGAGAGTAACCTGGAGTTTGGTAGCAGACCTCAGTAACAGTAAATCGAAGTAAAATTTATGGCGTAGTATGACCTACCTAAATGTAGTAAAGCCATAGACGCCCATAAGGACACCTTGTCATAATTCTATATATGTTCACAAAGTAAAGCCTAGAGATCGGCTAAAAGGTGGAGGAAAAAGGAGAGAAGAGTTGCATAGGCGCACATACAAGGGCAAAGTTGAACAGGTTGCATGACAGAAGGTAGCAACAGTTACGAGATTGGAAAGATTCCAACCATAAGTCATGGTGTAAGAAAGAGGCCTAAAGGGGGAAATGGCCTGCCTTTGGAATTATTCACAAAACAGTTGCCTAGGTAGCAAGGAGAGTACTAAAATATTCGGAAGACATAAGTTATGAAAATGATAAGTGCATTAGCCAACATTCGTGGACGAATGTTCCAAGAGGGGAATGATGGTACACCACATGTTTTTGTACGTGAAAGTACGCCATAAATAAATTGATGGAAGCTCGAAAATGAGATGTTACATCTCGCATTTTCGTATGTTAAAGTTTCATCGTAAGTTAATCGGCGTAAGTTCGGGAATGAGATTATTTTGGAGATTATAAGTATTATGTTATTTAATATAAGTGATGAGTAAATTTGTGAAGGTGAGAGGGTAAGCAAATCGAAGAAAATGAATTTCGTCGAAGTTAGACATTTTGGGATAAAATACGGCCGGGGCTAAAATACATGGTATTTATGGACTAGTACCATACAAGGTACCATATGAACATGATAATACGGTGTATAAAGTATATTAAAAGTGAATAGTATTTTACGTAATTTGAGATAATTCTTATTTATGTGGATAATTGGGTAATTATTGAATTAATGGGGAACTAACAAGTTAATTAAAAAAATGAGTGGATAAGCTTAAGAAGCCCCAACATGGCAGCAACATATGCTCATTTAACTGACTCTTAAGTCAAATTGAAAGGTGGAAAAATTGGAGGAATTATTGGTGGCCAAGTCATACATAAGTGGGCCCACAACCCATAAAATTATAAGAGATCTTCCTATGTTATTAAGAGAGATGTTGATGTCTCTGTAATATGAGAGATGAAGGCTTCAGCAAATTCAAACAAAAGTTTGCATCTTAATAACGTGATGTTCTTGAAACAAAATCCAAACATGATCTCTTAGCATCTTAGCAATGTGAGGTGTTACAATTTTAAGGGAGTGCGGTGCAATCTTTCTCAAGAATATCATACGAATTTTTTCTCTACTCCAATCTTGCCAATTACATGTTGTCACAATTGACGTGTATTAGAGGGATTGTCAAGAGAACCGTCTCAGGTATGTTAAGGATATCTCTTCTTTCCTTTTGGCATGATCCATACGATACAGACGAAACGAGCAAATGCGCAACTTCCGTAAATGACTCTATTCATAGAAATGCTAGAGATTCCTATGTTCGTGATTTCCCATCTATCCTGTTATTCTATCATCTATTCATGGGTCTAAGAAAATACGTAAGTTAATACAGTTTATTTCATGATATTAATAAGAGGTATAATGGTCTTATGATGTTCCGACAGATTTTATTATCGTATTTTTCATGCATTGCATTCATTTATACATGTACATTGACCCATAACTAGATGGCGTTATTATATGCATATATATATATATATATATATATATATATATATATATATATATATATAGTGTGTGTGTGTGTGTGTGTGTGTGTTTATATGTATATGGGATATGGAAAAAGGTTACGACGTTATATACGTACCACCACCTGATCAGCTGGTATATGTTGATGATGTTGCCCACAGTGGCCGAGATGATTGATGGGATGCCCTCAAAGGCTTAATGATGTTATGAACACATGTACCTATGCATGATATGACATTCATACGCTTATGCATGACACTATAAGCATTTCATGATTTACAGAGTTATCCAGACTTACAAGTTATGTCATTTACTCCATGTTTCTTCTATGTCTTTTATATAGTTCATTATGTGTCTTACATACTTGGTACATTATTCGTACTAACGCCCCTTCTGCTTGGGGATGCTGCGTTTCATGCTTGTAGGTCCCAATAGATAGGATGAGTGTGACGACCCAGCCAGTCATCTCATGAGTTACCGCTCTTTTTTTCCCGTTTCTGATTATTTATGCTTTATTTATCCGTGTTACGTTATATCGGGTTGGTCGGATCGAGTGCGGAAGGAATTTGGTAAGGTTTGAGACACTTAGTCTCTTTTAAGGAAGTTTAAGTTGAAAAAGTCAACCGGATATTGACTTATGTGTTAGAGGGCTTAGATATGAGTTATGATAGTTCGGTTAGCTTTGGAAGGTGATTTATGACTTATGAATGCAATCGGAATGAGTTTTGGAGGTTCGGAGTAGATTTAGGCTTGAATTGGTGAAGTTGATATTTTGGCGTTTTTCGGTCGATAGGCGAGATTTTGATATAGGGGTCCAAATGGACTTCCAAGAGTTTCAGTAGTTCCTCTGTGCCATTTGGGATGTGTGTGCAAAATTTCAGGTCATTCGGACGTGGTTTGATTGAGTTTTTGATCAAAAGCGTAATTCGTAAGATTTTAGAAAGCTTGGCTTGAATCCGATGTGTTTTGAGTGATTTGATATTTTTTGAGGTGTTTTGGTGATTGGAACAAGTTTGAATAAGGTATTAGGATGTGTTCGTGCCTTTGGTTGAGGTCCTGGGGGCCTTGGGTGAGTTTCGAATGGTCATTCGGATCATTTTGAAGTTGAGAAATTGCAGAAAATTTGTTCAGCTGTTGCAGGGATTTTACCCTTCGCGTTCGCGAAGAGTCATTTGGGAAAGGCAAAAATTAATCCTTCGCGTTCGACGATGGGAGATTCACATTCGCGAAGGGCTGAGGATTGGTGTATCGCATTCGTAGGATAGGTGTCGTGTTCGCATAGAAGGAATAGTGAGGCTGAGCTTTAGTGGATTTAACTCATCGCGCTCACGTTGGGCTGAACGTGTTCGCGGAGGTTTGCCTGGGTAAAGCATCACATTCGCGATGGTCATGTCACGTTCGTGAAAGAGGATTTTGGTCAAAATTATTTTTGTGCTTCGCGAACGCAAGGCTTTGACCGCGTTCGCAAAGAAGGAATTTATGCCTGGGCAGAAGGTTTTAAAACTCGTCTTGTCCGCGAGAATTGAGTTTATTTCCTCCATAGTTGGTCATTTTGGGAGATTTTTGAAGGAGATTGAAGAGAGATTCAAGGGGAATCATTGGGAGGTAAGATTCTTGGACTTAAAACTCGATTATTATGTGAATTCCACCTAGAAAATCATGGAATCTAAGCCTAAAATTGAAGAACTAGGGCTTGGAAATTTAGACTTTTGATTGGGGATTTGAAGGACCATTTGGGGTTCGATTTGAGAACTTTTGATATGTATGAACTCGTGGGAAGATAAGGAATCTATTGGTGCAAAAATTTTTGAATTTCAAGACGTGGGCCCGGGGGCCGGGTTTTGGTAATTTCGGGATTTGTGCCCTTTATTGATTGTTTTTGCTTGGGCTTCGTTCCTTTAGCATATTTTGATGTCCTCGTTCTGGTTTTGGATAGATTTGATGTGAGTGGAGGCCGATTCGAGGGTCAAAGGCATCGCGAGCAAGAGATTTAGCCGGTTCAAAGTGAGTAATGATTGTAAATGATGTTCTGAGGGTTTGAAACCCCGGATTGCACATCGTAGTGCTATATTGAGGTGAGGCACACACTCGATGACGAGCGTGGGGTCGTGCACTATTGGGGATTGGGACTTGGTCCGCCCCGATTGATGATTTTACTGCGTATTTGATTGAAAACTATTTGCTATCATCATTATTTGAGTTGACTGCCATATTTCGGCCTAGTCCCAACTATTTGAACCATTCGGGGATTTTTTTTTTTTTGATATTTCCTCACTGTTTTGACTTTATACTTGAACTTAGTCATGTTACTTTCCATTGTTTTACTACTCAGCCATGTTTACTCAGTTTTAAGACTTAAATGTTATTTTAAATGATGTTTGGGCTGAAAAAATACTTTTTTACTATTGCCCGAGGGGCTTGTGAGGGTTTTTGACTGAGTAAGGCCGAGCGCCTAAATTATGAGGAAACACTTATACTGATTTGACACTGAGGGCATGCGATATGTATGCCACGAGGTGGCTTGATTTATATGAGGTCGAGGGCCTAGTTTTGATGCCACGAGATGGCTTGTTATTGCGCTTGGGCCTTAAAGGGCCCCTCCAGGAGTCTGCACACCCCCAGTGAGCACGGGTACCCATTGTGATGTGAGATTGAGCCCGAGGGGATGGCATTGTTCTGAGATGTTGCCCGAGGGGCGGATTTGTTGATATTGTGCCCAAGGGGCGAACTTCTAATTGTTTACATTGCCTTAACTACCTGTCAATTACATGTTTACTTGTTGTAAAAGGATTGTTACTTAACTTTTCACTGGTTTACTGCTTTTAAATGGTTTTACTGTTTCATTATAGAATGCCTTGTGCCTTGCGTATTTTCTTAATTTCAGTTGTTATTTACATTTGTTACTCACTGAGTTGGAGTATTCACTTTACTCTATGCACCCTGTGTGCAGATTCAGGCGTAGCTGGTTCCGCTCCCGAGTGTTGATCCTTCCCGCTTCAGGCAGACATTCGGAGTTCACGAGGTAGCTATTGGCATCCGCAGTCCCATGTCTCTACCCCTTTATCAGTTCTATCTCTTTTCAGACAATTGTACTAATTCATAGACTTAGTAGAATTGTATTCATGCGATCTGGAAGCGACAAGAAGGTTCTGCTGGAGGATAGAAGGACTATTAAGTGCTCGATTTTTATCTTGATTTGAGGTATAGCCCCGAGTTATGGGTGTGTGAAGGATCTTTCCATGTTTTCTAGTTGGGAGTAAAGTAAATTTCATGTTGCAGTGTGAGTTCAGACTCAAGAAGTTTGAGTGACTGCGTAATGTTTATGACGGTGGAAGGTATACAGAAATGTTAGTTTGAGGCAAAGAAGCTGGGGTTATCTCCTGCGGATTGTTCTGAAGTTTGCGTAATCCCTTGTGTTAATTATTGGAAGATCTCTGTTACCAGAGAAATATATGTTTTACAATTTGAATTTGGGTTGCTCAAGAGAGTACGCTTGACTACTACAAGAGTGAACGCAGAGATTTGCAGAAGATATAAAGTACCAAATGGTCTGTGTTCCACGAGCTTATGAAAGATTGAGTTTAATCTCACTATGGTATTATGGCAGCAATAAAGTATATGTGTTATGAGTTATTGTGTATGTTTTGGTCTATGGCTTCGAGCCAAGTGGGGGAGTCCACTATTAATTAGTCGATTGCACAGTTATGTGCTATGTTGGTTCCAGTTTGAGGCATGCGGGTGAATCAGTCATCGGCTTCAGCGCCAGTCACTTCACCACCACCCACCCAGTCAGCTAGGGGTCGCCCTAGAGGGGGAGGTCGATTAGGTGGTGGTCAGGCCCATTTCTATGCACTTCCGGGCAGACCCGATGTTATTGCTTCAAATGTTGTTATTACTGGTATTGTTTCAGTCTACCACAAAGATGCCTCTGTATTATTTGATCCTGGTTCCACCTTTTCATATGTGTCCTCATATTTTGCTCATTATTTGGGTATGCCCCATGAGTTTCTTGCTTCACCTGTTCATGTATCTACCCCGGTGGGCGATACTGTTGTTGTAGACCATGTGTACCGGTCGTGTGTGGTGACTATTGGGGGTCTGGAGACCCATGTGGATCTTTGTTATTGTGTATGGTGGATTTCAATGTCATTTTGGGCATGGATTGGCTATCTCCATGTCATGCTATTTTGGACTGTCATGTTAAGACAGTCACATTGGCTATGCCAGGTGTGCCACAGATCGAGTGGCGAGGTGTGACTGATTATGTTCCTAGTAGAGTTATTTCTTTCTTGAAGGCCCAACGTATGGTTGGGAAGGGTTGTCTTTCATATCTAGTGTTTGTGAGGAATGTCGGAGCTGAGACTCCCAGTATTGATTCTGTTCCAGTTGTGAGAGATTTTCCCGATGTGTTTCCTGCAGACCTGTCGGGCATGCCACCGGACAAGGATATTGATTTTGGTATTGACCTGGTGCCAGGAACTCAGCCCATTTCTATTCTGTCGTATCGTATGGCACCAGCGGAGTTGAAGGAGTTAAAGGAGCAGCTTCAGGAACTCGTAGATAAAGGGTTCATTCGGCCTATCACCTTGGGGTGCACCAGTTCTGTTTGTGAAGAAGAAGGATGGCATAATGAGAATGTGCATTGATTATAGGCAGTTGAATAAGGTAACAATTAAGAACAAGTATCCTTTGCCTCGCATTGATGATCTATTCGACCAGCTTCAGGGAGCGAGGGTATTCTCCAAGATTGATCTCTGTTCAGGCTATCACCAGTTGAAGATCATGGATTTAGATATTCTTAAGACAACTTTCAGGACCCGATATGGTCATTATGAGTTCTTGGTGATGTCTTTTGGGCCGACCAATTCCCCAACAGCGCTCATGCATTTGATGAACAGCGTGTTCCGGCCTTATCTCGATTCGTTTGTCATAGTCTTCATTGATAATATTCTGGTGTATTCGCATAGCCAGGAGGAGCACGTGAAGCATTTGAGGGTTGTGTTGCAGAGATTGAGGGAGGAGAATCTTTATGCAAAATTCTCCAAGTGTGAGTTTTGGCTCAGTTCAGTGGATTTTTTAGGGCACGTGGTGTCCAGCAAGGGTATTCAGGTTGATCCGAAGAAGATAGAGGTGGTTTAGAGTTGGCCCATACCGTCCTCAGCCATAGAGATTCGCAGCTTTCTTGGCTTGGCAGGCTATTATCGCCGTTTTGTTCCGGGATTCTTATCTATCGCATCGCCCTTGACCATGTTGACTCAGAAGGGTGCTTCATTTGTATGGTCGGACGAGTGTGAGGAGAGCTTTCAGAAGCTCAAGACAGCTTTGATGTGACGACCAGGCTAGTCGTCTTAAGAAGTAACACCCCGATCCCCTATTAACTACTTTCCCCAAGTTTATTTCTGCTATTTTGATTTGCCGGGATGTTCGGTTTTAAGTTTCAGAGAGTTTTGGAACACTTAGTCCCTAAATTAGAGCTTAAGTGTTAGAAAGTTGACCGTAGTCGGAACAGTGTGAAGATGGCCTTGGAATGGAAATTCGATGGTTCTGTTAGCTCCATTGGGTGATTTCGGGGTTAGGAGCGTGTTCAGATTGTATCTTGGAGGTCTGTAGCTAATTTAGGCTTGAAATGCCAAAAGTTGAATTTTTGAAGTTTCCGGTCCGATAATGAGATTTTGATCCAAGGGTCAGAATGGAATTCCGGAGGTTGGAGTAGCTCCGTAGTGTTGAATGTGATGTATGTGCAAAATTTCAGGTCATTCGAACGCGTTGTGATAGACTTTTTGATCGAAAGCGTATTTTGAGAAAATTTGGATTTCTTAGGCTTAAATCCTTGGTTAATTCGAGGTTTCGATGTTGTTTTAGGTGTTTAAGGATTGGTACAAGTTTGAATAAGGAATTAGGTGATGTTTGTGCTTTTGGTCGAGGTCCCGGGGGCCTCGGGGTGATTTCGGATGGTTAACGAGAAATTTAGAAAATGTTGCAGCTGCTGTATTTTTGCTGCTTCTGGTATTTTTGAATCTACTGTTTGGGGACCGCAGATGCGGCACCACAGAAGCGGCTAAGGGACCACAAAAGCAGATTTTGTTCTTTCCTTCAGGTTCTGCAGATGCGGAAGGGACACCGCAGAAGCGGTGTCGCATCTACGAAAATGTAATCGCATATGCAGTTTCTAGTATTTAAATGAAAGTCGCAGATGCGAAGAAGTTTCCGCAAAAGCGGGACCGTAGATGCGGTCCCAGGGTCGCAAATGCGGAAATCGTTGGGCAGGACATATAAATAGTGGCCTTAGCAAATTTGAGCTATTCCTTCACCATTTCCATCCAGATTTGAAGCTTTTGAGAGAGATTTTTGAGGAAAACAAAGGGGAATCGCTTGGAGGTAACATCCTTGACTTCATAACTTGTTTTTATGTGATTAAAGACCTAATTAGTGGTGAGAAATTGGGAGTTTAAGAGGACTTTAAATGAGGATTTGAGGGGCTATTTGGACTCCGATTTCAGTGTTCTTGTTATTTATAGACTCGTGAGAGTACAAGGTTTCTGAAAATGTAAATTTCACCCGATTTCGAGACGTGGGCCCGAGGGGCATTTTGGTTATTTTACATAATTTCGCGTATTAGCTTAGACATTAATTGTAGAATCAGTTACTTGAAGTGTTATTTACATTATGCAATTGAATTGAATAGATTTGGGCCATTTGGAGTCGAGTACTCGTGGCAAAATGCGTGGTTTCGGGTTGACTTTGAGCTGGTTTGAGGTAAGTGGCTTGTCTAACCTTGTGTTGGGGACCTTTCCCTTAGGATATGATATATTTGATAATTGAAGTGCCTTGTACGTGAGGTGACGATCGCGTACTTGAGCTAATTGTTGAAAATTCGATTTTTCCTTAAGTATTTCAATTGAGTTCTTTTTCCTGTTTTATTCTACTTGTGAATTTAGCATGTTGCTAGTTTAGAAAAGCATGTTAAGTTGACTTAATTGCATATTTGCTTAAACTGCCTTAATTGCACTATGTGAAGCATGTTAGGCTAGAATTAATTGTTTATTTGGTACAAAATTTAGCTTAATTGGGTATTCTTGTGTTGTTGCTATGTGTTTTTATTTTGGGACTACGGGACGGAATCCCGGGAGACCCCTTGTATGTATTTATGATCCGAACTAAGGTGCGGGATACCAAGAGATCCCTAGCATATATTGAGGATACCAAGAGATCCTCGGGATACTGAGAGGTCCCTAGCATATATTGAGGATACCAAGAGATCCTCGGGATACCTAGAGATCCCTAGCATATATTGAGGATACCTAGAGATCCCTAGCATATGTTGAGGATACCAAGAGATCCTCGGGATACCGAGAGATCCCTAACATATATTGAGAATACCAAGAGATCCTCGAGATACCGAGAGATCCCTATTATATATTAAGGATACCAAGAGATCCTCGGGATACAAAGAGATCCCTAGCATATATTGAGGATACCAAGAGATTCTCGGGATACCAAGAGATCCCGGTTATCATCCTTGTTATGAGTGGTACTTCCTTGTGGTTTGTCGTCATCTCTGTTTATGTTATTGTACGCTTATTATCTTGTGTATATTCTTACTGTGAATTTTCAATTGTACTGCTTATCTTATCCTGTCATTTTTATATTTATTTAATCTTAGTAGGGCCCTGACCTTCCTCATCACTACCCAACCGAGGTTAGGCTTGGCACTTACTGAGTTCCACTGTGGTGTACTCATGCCTCTTCTGCGCATGTTTCTTTCATGTGCAGATCCAGGTACTTATACTCAGGCCTACCATCGTTGAGGGAGGTGAATACTTAGAGACTTCGAGGTACATCTACCGCGTCTGTAGACCGAGGACTCCCTTTCTATTCCTGCCTTATAGTATTTAGCCCTTCTGTTCTTATTAGACAAATTCCAGAGTTAGAGCTATATAGTATTTCCTTCTCTTAGCTTGTGATTTGTGGGTTTCTGGGTCTTGGATTTGGATATTAGTTTTGAGATTTATATATGGTGCATACCGAGCGGCACATTTAAACACTGTTATTGCCTTATTTCTGTTTTTAAATTGTTTACTTCACAAATTTTGGCTATCTTCCTCAATTTAGGCTTACCTAGTCTTAGAGAATAGGTGCCATTACGATGGTTTACGGAGGGTGAACTGGGGTCGTGACATTTGACCACAACTCCAGTGTTGGTTTTGCCATCAGTTTCAGGTTCATATACCGTGTATTACAATGCTTCAAGAAATGGGATTGGTTGTGTGTTCATGCATGAGGGTAGAGTTATTGCTTATGCTTCTCAACGGTTGAAGCCCCATGAGAATAACTACCCCGTTCATGATTTGGAGTTGGCTGCCATAGTTATGTGTTAAAGATTTGGAGGCATTACTTGTATGGCGTATCTTGTGAGGTGTTCACTGATCATCGCAGTCTTCAGCATTTGTTCAAGCAAAAGGATCTTGATTTGAGGCAGCAGAGATAGTTGGAGTTGTTTAAGGATTATGATATCACTATATTGTACCATCCGGGAAAAGCCAATGTGATGGTCGATGCTTTAGCCAAAAGATAGTGAGTATGGGGAGTTTGGCATATATTCCAGTTGGGGAAAGACCTCTTGCAATTGATGTTCATGTCTTGGCCAATCGGGTTGTGAGGTTAGATATTTTGGAGCCCAGTCGGGTATTGGCTTGTGTGGTTTCTCGGTCTTCCCTATATGATCGCATCAGAGAGCACCAGTATGATGATCCACATTTGCTTGTCCTTAAGGACAGAGTTCAGCATGATGATGCTAGAGATGTGACCATTGGAGATGATGGGGTGTTGAGGATGTAGGGCCGGATTTATGTGCCCAATGTGGATAGGCTTCGGGAGTTGATTCTGGAGGAGGCCCATAGCTCGCGATATTCCATTCATCTGGGTGCCGCAAAGATGTATCACGATTTGAGGCAGCACTACTGGTGGAGAAGAATGAAGAAAGATATTGTGGGATTTGTAGCTCGGTGTCTCAATTGTTAGCAAGTGAAATATGAGCATCAGAGACCGGGTGGCTTGCTTCAACAGATGGATATTCCCAAGTGGAAGTGGGAGAGGATCACTATGGACTTTGTAGTTGGACTTCCACGGATTTTGAAGACATTCGATGCTATTTGGGTGATTATGGATCAGCTGACCAAGTCCGCGCACTTCATTCCTGTGTGTACTACCTATACTTCAGAGCGGTTGGCAGAGATCTATATACGGGAGATTATTTGTTTGCATGGTGTCCCAGTTTCCATCATTTCAGATAGGGGCACTCAGTTTACTTCACAGTTTTGGAGGTCTGTGCAGCGAGAGTTGGGTACTCAGGTTGAGTTGAGCATAGTTTTTCATCCTCAAACGGACGACCAGTCCGAGCGCACTATTCAGATATTGGAGGACATATTGTGTGCTTGTGTCATTGATTTCGGAGTGTCATGGGATCAGTTTCTACCGCTTGCAGAGTTTGCTTATAACAGCAGCTACCAGTCGAGTATTCAGATGGCTCCATATGAGGATTTGTATGGGAGGCGGTGTAGATCTCCAGTTGGTTGGTTCGAGCCCGGTGAGGCTAGGCTATTGGGGACAGACTTAGTGTAGGATGCTTTAGAAAAGGTAAAGGTGATTCAGTAGAAGCTTCGTACAGCGCAGTTGAGACAAAAGAGTTATGCTGGCAGGAAGGTCCTACATGGTTGGCGAGAAGGTTCTGTTGAAAGTTTCGCCCATGAAGGGTGTTATGAGATTCGGGAAGAAAGGGAAATTGAGTCCTTGGTTCATTGGTCCTTTTGAGGTGCTTAGGAGGATTGGGGAGGTGGCTTATGAGCTTGCTTTGCCACCTAGCTTGTCGAGTGTGCATCCAGTATTTCATGTTTCTATGCTCTGGAAGTATATTGAGGATCTGTCTCATGTTTTGGATTTCAGCACGGTGTAGTTGGATGATGATTTGACTTATGATGTGGAGCCAGTAGTTATTTTGGGTTGTCAAGTTCGAAAGTTGAGGTCAAAGGATATAGCTTTAGTAAAAATGCAGTGGAGAGGTCGGCCCGTGAAGGAGGCTACCTGGGAGATCGAGCGGGAGATGCGGAGCAGATACCCTCACCTGTTTGAGGTTTCTGGTAAGTTTCTTGATTCGTTCGCGGACGAACGTTTGTTTAAGTTGGAGAGGATGTGATGACCCAGCCAGTCGTCTCATGAGTTACCGCTCCAATTTCCCCATTTCTGCTTCTTTATGCTTTGTTTATCCGTGTTATGTGATATTGGGTTGTTCGGATCGAGTCCGGAAGGAATTTGTTAAGGTTTGAGACACTTAGTCTCTTTTAAGGAAGTTTAAGTTGGAAAAGTCAACCGGACTTATGTGTAAGAGGGCTCGGATGTGAGTTTTGATGGTTCGGTTAGCTTCGGGAAGTGATTTATGACTTAGGAGTGCGATCGGAATAAGTTTTGGAGGGATCGCAATAAGTTTTGGAGGTTCGGAGTAGATTTAGGCTTGAATTGGTGAAGTTGATATTTTGGCGATTTCTGGTCGATAGGCGAGATTTTGATATAGGGGTCAGAATGGACTTCTGAGAGTTTCAGTAGTTTTGTTGTGTCATTTGGGATGTGTATGCAAAATTTCAGGTCATTCAGATGTGGTTTGGTTGGGTTTTTTATCAAAAGCGTAATTCGGAAGATTTTAGAAAGCTTGGCTTGAATCCGATGTGTTTTGAGTGATTTGATGTTGTTTGAGGTGTTTTGGTGATTGGAACAAGTTTGAATAAGGTATTAGGATGTGTTCGTGCCTTTGGTTGAGGTCCCGGGGTGCCTCGGGTGAGTTTCGGGTGGTCATTCGGATCATTTTGAAGTTGAGAAATTGCAGAAAATATGTTCAGCTATTGCAGGGATTTTACCTTTTGCGTTCGCGAGTGGACCCTCGCATTCGCAAAGAGTCAGTTGGGGAAGGCAAAGATTAAGCCTTCGCGTTCGCGATGGGAGCTCCGCGTTCGCGAAGGGCTGAGGATTGGTGCATTGCGTTCGCAGGATAGGTGTCGTGTTCGCATAGAAGGAATGGTGAGGCTGAGCTTCAGTGGATTTAACTCATCACGTTCGCGATGGTCATGTCGCGTTCACAAAAGAGGATTTTGGTCAAAATTATTTTTGTGCTTCGCGAACGCGAGGCTTTGACTGTGTTTGCGAAGAAGGATTTTATGCTTGGGCAGAAGGTTTTAAAACTCATCTTGTCCGCGAGGATTGGGTTTATTTCCTCCACAGTTGGTCATTTTGGGAGATTTTTCAAGGATATTGAAGAGGGATTCAAGGGGAATCGTTGGGAGGTAAAATTCTTGGACTTAAAACTCGATTATTATGTGAATTCCACCTAGAAAATCATGGAATCTAAGCCTAAAATTGAAGAACTAGGGCTTGGAAATTTAGACTTTTGATTGGGGATATGAAGGACCATTTGGGGTCGGATTTGAGAACTTTTGATATGTATGAACTCGTGGGAAGATAAGTGATCTATTGGTGTAAAAATTTCTGAATTTTGAGACGTGGGCCCGAGGGTCGGGTTTTGGTAATTTCGGGATTTGTGCCTTTTATTGATTGTTTTCGCTTGGGCTTCGTTCCCATAGCATATTTTGATGTCCTCGTTCTGGTTTTGATAGATTTGACACACATGGAGGCCGATTCGAGGGGCAATGGCATCGCGAGCTAGAGATTTAGCCGGTTCGAGGTGAGTAATGATTGTAAATGATGTTCTGAGGGTTTGAAACCCCGGATTGCACATCGTAGTGCTATATTGAGGTGAGGCACACGCTCGATGACGAGCGTGGGGTCGTGCACTATTGGGGATTGGGACTTGGTCCGCCCCGATTGATGATTTTACCGCGTATTTGATTGAAAACTATTTGCTATCATCATGAGTTGACTACCATATTTGGGCCTAGTCCCAACTATTTGAACCCTTCGGGGATTTTTTGTTGATATTTCCTCACTGTTTTGACTTTATGCTTGAACTCAGTCATGTTACTTTCCACTTTTTTACTACTTAGCCATGTTTACTAACTTTTAAGACTTAAATGATATTTTAAACGATGTTTGGGTTGAGAAACACTGTTTTACTATTGCCTGTGGGGCTTGTGAGGGTTTTTGACTAAGTAAGGTTGATGGCCTATATTGTGAGGAAACATTGATACTGATTTGAGGCCGAGGGCCTGAGATATGTACGCCACGAGGTGGATTGATTGATATGAGGCTGAGGGCCTATATTGATGCCACGAGATGACTTGTTATTGCGCTTGGGCCGTAAGGGGCCCCTCCAGGAGTCTGCACACCCCCAGTGAGCGCGGGTACCCATTGTGATGTGAGATTGAGCCCGAGAGGCTAGTATTGTTCTGATATGTTGCTCGAGGGGCGGATTTGTTGATACTATGCCCGAGGAGCGAACTTATAATTATTTACTTTGCCTTAACTGCCTGTCAAATACCTGTTTACTTGTTGAAAAAGGATTGTTACTTAACTTTTCACTGGTTTACTGCTTTTAAATGGTTTTACTGTTTCATTATAGAATGCCTTGTGCCTTACGTGTTTTCTTACTTTCAGTTGTTATTTACATTTGTTACTCACTGAGTTTGAGTACTCACTTTACTCTCTACACCCCGTGTGCAGATTCAGGCGTAGCTGGTCCCGCCCCCGAGTGCTAATTCATTCCAGCTTTAGGCAGATCTCGAGGAGTCTTTAGGTAGTTATTGGTGTTCATAGCCCAGATTTCCTCCCTATCTCTTTCCTTTATGTCCTTAGTTCAGTATTTAAACTCTGTAGTTACATTTGAGGACTTAGTGTTGTTAGATGCTCATGACTTGTGACACCCCGGTTAGGGCTGTGTCGGGTGTATTTCCGCACTTACTTGCTATTATTCGCTACTTAGTATCGTTAAATCATGTTTTAGACTATTTTATGTTGTTTAACTGTTTAAAAAGTGAATTGGTTTTAATTGGCTGGCCTTGTCTTCACGAGAGACACTATCACGACCAGGTTCAGGGTTAGGGTCGTGACAATGAGAGTCCTCCAAGTAGTCTATCAGCTCAGCGGAAGGTGTTGGTGCGCTTCATTTGCTCCGAAGTTGCTTATTTGGTTAGTATGATTAGGACATGTATTGATTAGTATGGCGGAGCCCTGTCCCGACATTTATATACTCTTAGAGACTTGTAGACATATGTCATGTACGTGAAAGATTTCATGCCCTTGTCGGCCTATGTTTAGTGTACAAGTGAACATTTTGGTATTATAGGCTAGTATGTCGAATATATAAGTTTGTACTCCCTCATGCGTTACTCCGGTTCATTTACCTATGATAGAATGATACGAAAGATACTTACGTGGTACTCGGTTAAGTAAGGTACCGAGTACTCGTCGCGGCCCATCAGTTTGGGTCGTGACAATAATTATAAAGTTTGGTGGAAGAAAAGATGAAACCTTGCCTCCACGGTGGCTCTGTGCTCTCCCTTTGTCAAAAGTTACTCTAAAAAATGCCCTTCCCATCCAAAATAGGTTTAGCACCCCTTTTATATGAGTTGGGGCATGTACGGCCGAAATAACCTTGTCCTGTGCAAAATAGGAGACTTCCCCGGCTCAGCATCCAGACCAGCTCCTAGCGCTGAACCTAGCGCATAAAGCAGTGACGATTTTGCCATTTTTTTTCTTCTTGCTATGTTTTGAGTTGCATTTTATATATTACTCTTTTATCTTCCATTTGGGGGGACAAAACCTAATGGGTGTCCCATTTTTGTCTTATTTTTTTTCTTCCGCATTTTATTCAATTTTTCTCTAAATCTCTTAATATTCACACTGTTTTATTCCTACACAGTTAAAATATAATATTTAGCACAAAGTAATATAATTAATACTCAAAAGATAATTCAAAGTACTAGAATATGATGTAATAATGGATAAATATATGTATTTTTAGCCGAACATCACCTTTCTTGGCAGATAATTCTCTGACCCCCACTGAAAAGTTTCTAATGCACGTCTCCCTACATTTAATGTCTCGAACACGCCTCATCCCACGATTCAGCAATACTTTTGCCAGTTCTCTAGGTAATCATGGTCACAATTTTAGCCGCTTATTCCTTTACTTATACGTTTCAACCTTCTTCTTTCACACTTCATAACTTTATAAACTCTATCAAACTCTATTACTTAACTCATACTTGTTTTAACTTCCTTTAATCTTCTCTTTAGAGAAAACCATTAGTTTTTTCTGATAATTATGGCCTCCTCTTCCAAAAATTCCAGTTCTTCAAAGAACAAAGAAAATACTAATGATGATGCTCCTCCTAAGTGAGCACCATTATCCCTAGAAGGCTTACTACAACTAAGGACTTCGAAGAGAAGTACCCTTCTGCTGACCTCTGCACATGGGTTGCTGGTGTATATTCCTCTCCCATCCATCCTTTTATCATCCCTACTATGAAGGAAGATTGTGGTTGTCAAGATTTGAACATCATCGCTCCTGACCTAGCGGGGCAGGTAACCTTCTCCAAGAAGGGTTTTATGTATGTTTACATGTACCCCTTCACTTTGAGCCCGTTCTCATTGAGTGAGGGGCTTGAATCTCCCATTCATATATGCACCAAGTCCCTACGTTCATCGAGCTGCTCTAATTTGACCAATAATGCTTCATTGTTTGTTTCTTCATCCGTCCGGAAGTATCTCAGGGTAGGCTCTCCTACTTCCACCGGGATCAAGGTTTCTGCTCCATATACGATAGAGAAAGGAGTCCCCCTCGTGCTAGATTTGGTCATTGTTCGGTACGCCCATAGTACTCCTGGTAGCTCTTCGGGCTATATGCCTTTGGCTGCTTTCAATCTCTTTTTGAGATTTTGGATAATCACCTTGTTTTTTATTCTACTTGACCGTTTGCGCTCGGGTGATAAGGTGGTGATATGATTCTTTTGATTTTCAAGTCTTCAAGGAATTTCTTGACCATTGCGCCTATAAATTGTGGCTCGTTGTCACAGGCTATCACTTTTGGTATCCCGAATGTGAAAATCATATTCTCCCACAAGAAATCTACCACTTTGTGCTCGCTGATTTTCTGGTAAGGACCTGCTTCAATCCATTTAGAGAAATAGTCAGTTAAAATCAAAAGAAATCTTACCTTACTAGGGCCGGAGGGATCGACTATATCCATTCCCCACTTAATAAATGGCCAGGGCGACAAAACTGAGTGCAGTGGCTGCCGGTTGATGTGCCAACGATGCATGGCGTTGACATTTATCACATTTCTAAACATAAGCTTTAGTGTTTTGTTCTATCCGGGACCAGTAGTATCATGCCCTAATTATCTTTAACACAAAGGAATCTGCGCCTGAGTGATTTCTGTAGATCCCTTCATGGACTGCTCTCATGACATAGTTAGCTTCGGAAGTTCTCAAACATCGAGCCAACAGGCCTTGGAAAGATCTTCTATAGAGTTGACCTCCCTTGAAGCTGTATCGAGTTGCTATAGTGCACAGTGCCCGAGATGCCTTGGGATTTTCAAGTAGTTTTCCATGCTCAAGATAGTCAATGATCTCATTTCTACAGTCCCAGACCAAATTGGTTGCATTTACTTCGTAATAGTCATCTGAGTCCAATAGCGAATGCAAAAAGCTGTACGACCATACCGGAGTCTGATACCTTCATTTCTGTGGATGATCGCAAATTGGCTAGTGCATATGCCTCCGCGTTTTGTTCCCCTGGGATGTGGGTAATTGACCATTCCCTGGACCGTGCGAGCAGAGCCTGGACTTTCATTACATATTGTTTCATGCGTTCCTCTTTGGCTTCGGAGATTCCGTAGACCTGATTTACTACCAACCAGCTCGAGTCCTGCAATCAAAGCTTCATACTCTGCTTCATTGTTATTCAGAGGAACAGTTCTTATGGCTTGCCTTAGGGTTTCCCCCGAAGGTGTGATTAGCACTATGCCGAGCCCGGAACATTTCACATTGGAAGCTCCATCCGTGAACAAGGTCCAAACTCCTGATATCGATTCTAACACCATCACCGCTTCTTTAGTAGCCAAAGGTAATAGTTCCGTACTGAAATCAACAACAAAGTAAGCCAAAACTTGTGACTTAATCATAGTCCTAAGTTTATACTCTATGTCAAATTCACTCATTTTGACTGCCTACTTGGCCAGCCTACCTGAAAGTTTAGGTTTATAAAGGATATTCCACAGGGGAAAGGTTGTCACTACGGTTATCGGATGACATTGGAAATAAGGCCTAAGGTTTCAAGTGGCGACTACGAGAGCTAAGGCCAATTTTTTCCAGATGTGGGTAGCGAGTTTATGCTCCCGTTAAAATTTTACTAACATAATAGATAGGAGATTGTGTACCTTCGTCTTCACGGACTAAAACGGCACTTACCGCTACCTCCGAGCTCGCTAAGAAAATTAGCAATTATTCGCCTTCCTCCGGTTTTGACAATAATGGAGGGCTTGACAAATACCTTTAAATATCCTTCAGAGCATGCTGGCATTTCGTAGTCCATTCGAAGTTTTTTTTCTTTTTGATGAGTGAAAAGAAGTGATGACATTTTTCCAAAGACCGGGAAATGAATCTGCTTAAAGCGGCCAGTTTTCCTGTCAACCTTTGAACCTCTTTCATGCTTGATAGCTGGTCAGGGATGCCTTCAATGGCTTTAATTATATCGAGGTTGACTTCGATCCCCCTTTGTGACACCAGGAATCCCAAGAACTTATTGGAGCTGACTCCGAAAGTACACTTATGGGGTTAAGCTTCATGTTGTGCTTCATAAGGATGTCAAAGGTTCTTACAGGTGTTTAATATGATCACATGCATTCAAATACATAACCAATATATCATCAATATAGACTTCCATGGTTTTCCCTATTTGTTTCTCAAACATTTTATTTACAAGCCGTTGATAAGTGGCTCCGGCGTTCTGTAGCCCGAAAGGAATCACATCAGCAATATGTGCCGAAATTCATAATGAACAAAGTTTTTTCCTGATCCTTCGGGTTCGTCTTGATTTGGTTGTACCCGGAGTAAGCATCAAGGGAACTCATTAACTCGTGCCCGGCCATCGCATCAATCATTTGATCTATTTTCAGCGACGGGAATGAGTCTTTTGGGCACTCCTTATTTAGATCCTTATAGTCTACGCACATGCGAAATTTATTATTAGCCAATCAGGATACATTACCTCTTGGATTGACGATATCAAGCAAATGCATTACCTCTTCTTTGACAAATTTATTTCTGACCTCAGCAATAGGGTGTTTTTTTGTCTCACCGGAGGGATGTTAGGATCCAGGCTTAGTTTGTGCACGGCCACTTCTGGCGGGATACATGTCATATCCGCATGCGACCACGCAAAACAATCAATGTTAAATTTAAGAAATTCTATGAATCCTGTCCTGAGCTCGGGGTTTAATCCTGTCTCCAAGTGGAACTTCCTCTCTAAGAACTTTTCGTACAACGCGACTTGCTCAAGTTCTCCGCTGTGGACTTTATTGCATTCGTTTCTTCTGGTAATTGGAAATATCTTGGTACCTGATAGGATTCTGACGACTCCTCCCCTTGGTTGACTTTGCTCGACTGGGGAGCAGGCGTCGGTTCCTGTAATTTCTATGTTGCATGCTCCTTCCCTTTGCTATTGGAAATTGAGATTGCGTTCATCTCCCTTATCGCTGGTTGGTCTCCTCTTATTTGTTTAATTCCCTCAGGAGTTGGGAATTTCAATAATTAATGATATGGTGATGGCAAAGCCTTCATCTTGTGCAACCATGGTCTCCACATGATAATATTGTATTCCATATCTCCGTCTACTACTTCAAAAAGGGTTGTCTTCATTATCCCTCGGCATTTGTGGGTAGCAGGATCTCTCCCACGCTTACCAAATTGAATCCGGCAAGGAATTTTGTGGCTGGAATAATACTTCCGGTTAGCTTGGCTTTCTCCAGCACTCTCCACTGGATAATATTGCCCGAACTTCCTAGGTCCATCAAAACACGTTTAATTTTAAAATCTTAAACATTAAGAGAGATTACCAAGGCATCTTTGTATGGTAGTAGTAGTCTATCTGCGTCCTCCTCTGTGAAAGTAATGTCGTCCCGAGTGACTTCCTGGAGTCTCTTACTATGGTTTACTGACACCTTCATCTTTTTTGCCGCCGAAAATGTCACACCATTAATCTCGTTCTCCCCGAAAATCATGTTGATCATCAGACAAGGAGGATCTTCTCCTGCGTTCGAGGGTTTCGTGTTATCACGATTGCGGTCGTAGCTGTTTTTAGCCCGATCGCTTAAGAATTCCCTGAGATAGCCGATTTCGGCAATGTCGCCACCTCCTCCGCAAATGCCGGCAATCCCAATACAGGTGGCCTTTGGTCCCATGGTATTCGCACCACAAATTAGGATCCATCTGATTAGGATCAGATCTCATTGACTTCGGGAATCTTGCTTCCTTAATATTCCTCATAGCCGACACCAGTTCCATTACGCTATTGAAGTTGTATTCGAAAAGCCCGGGGTAGGAAGAGTCTAGGAACCTGATATCTCTTTGTCCTGCAATGATCGATTATTTTGGCTGAGATCAGCTCTCCTATCGGTGGAGAATCTATCTGCCGATCGGAAACCTCTACCACATCCTTCGGCCCTTTCATACGGCAGAAACTGACCTCTAGAAGATCGTCGGTCTATGTCAAAACCATCCTTCAATTTCTCCTTATTCTTCTCCTGATCCCGACCCTTGGTTGATGCCGAGTAACCGAGCTGGTCATCCTCAATTCTTATCTTCGACTCATACCGGTTGTGAACATCCGCCCATGTTGTTGCCTGGAACTCGGGCAGACTTTCTTTCAATTATTGGGAAGCGTCAGAGCTCCTCGGATTTAGCCCTTTAGTAAATGCTTCAGGTACTCATTCGTCTGGTACGATCGGTAGCAACATCCTTTCTTTCTGGAATCTGTTCACGAACTCCCGCAGCAATTCAGACTCTCCTTGTGCAATCCTGAATATGTTGGCCTTTCGGGCATGTACCTTCCTGGCCCCAGCATGGGCTTTAATAAAAGAATCTGCGAGCATCTCGAAGGAATCTATTGAATGCTTGGGTAAAAGAGAATGCCATGTCAGAGCCCCTTTTGTGAGGGTCTCCCCGAATTTCTTCAGTAAGACTAACTCAATCTCGTGCAGAGCTAAGTTGTTCCCCTTAACCGTCGTTGTATAAGTGGTGACGTGCTCTTGAGGATCCGAAGTCCCATCATGCTTCAGCACGTCCGGGATCAATTCTGGTATTTGTTTGAAAGACAACTAGGGTATTTCTTTGAGTCCGGTCCTTTCAATACTGGTGGTGCACCCAAAATTTGATCCATTCGGGCATTTATTTTCCTCATAAATCGCATGATTTCGGTTTTAAAAGGGGCATTCTCATTGTTGTTATCGGATCCTCTACCGTTCCCCCCAGCCCTTTCGAAGATGATTTCGCCCCTCGGGGTGTTGTTGTCAACCCTCTGCGTTTTTTAGTTTGTAGGAGCACTGGGAGGAACTGGACCACGCCCATTCGCGTTGTTGGAAGCGCTTGACAATGCTTGCCTCAACTCCCTCATGATTTGATCATGTTGTGAGAGGTGGCCTATAATAGCCTTTTGTTGCTCCCTCGGGATCTTTACTGTTTCAGCGACGTGCTCGTCTTCAGCATCATCAGGAGTTGCCTCTCGAACATGTCGTGGATATTGCCTGCCATGGACCAGCATGGCCTCATCCCCCTCGTTGCTCTTCGTGTTGAGACTGATTTCCTTGGGCCTCAATATTGTGTGCGATATTGACATCATTATCTGTCATTTTTTATGATTTTTGCTAATAACAAAGAATCAAATAGGTTAGTAATAGATGCAAGGATCAACTCAATCACACAACTATCTAGGCCCCACGGTGGGCACCAAACTGTTTATTCGTAAAACGGCACAGTTGAATTTATACGTTGTTTATATACAAGTGATCGATTTGATCCCAAAATGATAAATAAATTAAATAAGAATGTAAGACTTGTGTTGAAATCCAGATAAGACAGCATAAATCTTGGTTCCGGAAGCAGAGCTTCCGGCGGCAATAATAACAATCTTAATGAGCAAGAAGATAAAATATTATTGAGCTTTTAATAGTATATAGTATAAGCTTGTCAGAAAATTCATGTCTCATTACAATGGTTGTTGCACTCACTATTTATAGTTGCTCCTAGGGAACAGGGTCCTTGGATCAAGCCCCTCTTAAATGACAATTATGGGGCCATTGAAGAATGAGTAACGGCAGACTATGAATGCCACATTCTCTATAACAGGTTATGTACTTAATGCTATAGAATATTCTCTATTAAATGTTACCGGGTGGCAGGCATTTATTGTTGTCTTTATGAGCAACATTTCCTTCGGGAACAAAGGAGATTGCTGCCCCGGACTTGATTGTCATTCGCCTTGCTTTCCATCTACCTTTGGCTCCACGTGTTGCTTTATTATGCAAGTATTTAATATGAACATATTTTACTCTATACACCAGTATTGGTCAAGGTTTATATTTCTCTATAACGGTTTCCAATGATCATAATTCAATTTAATTCGTAGTATTAATTGTTTGAATCTTGATAGTCTCTAATTCTTACTGTCCAGTTGATTCTTTCAGATCTACAATAAGTTAACTATATATAAAATAAAAGAAAAACCACTATTTAGAGAATTATGAGAATGATATAAAGTGTTGCAATGGTAAAAAAATTGGGAAGATTGAGAAAGAGAGAGGGCGAAGAAAATAGGGAAGAGGGAAAGACAATGAGAAAGATTGAAGTGTAATACATTATTTTATATACAATTGATAATTATGTAGAATACGTAATTAAATTAGAACTTCTTTAATATGGTAGTTAAGTTCATTATATAACATATGTAGGTAAAAATTCCTAATTGAAAACAAAATAAACCATTTGAGACAGTAGAAAGTACATTATTATGATATGTGGGGGAAAGGAAAGAAAGCAAAAAGAAAAAAAAGTTGTATTGACAAAGTGTCCATCGACCACCAAAGGATGTGGCCGTGCAAGGATGAGATTGTTCTTTCCTTAATCAGAGGTCTCGGATTCGATCCCTTGGTATGGAAAAATTTTTGGTAGGGAGCGCCTCCTTCGAATGAGTCCTTACGCGGCACGAATTCGGATATAATCGAGTTCCAATACGGATACCGAACACTGGGCGGAAAAAAAAGAAGACAAAGTGCCCATGCATCTTGTTTTACCTTTTCATTTAGTTAAAATAGCACGGGCTAGCCAGTTTTCGGACCGATCATTCAAAAATAGCCAGCGTTTGCAAAGTCATTGAAGAATAGCCACTCTTTTGCTGTAACACGGACCGGTCCAGCATAATATACTGGAGATCGATGCACCTGTGTATGAACTTCCAGCATATTATGCCAGAACTCCAACACGCGGAAAGTTCCAACATAATATACTGGAGATTGGAGCACTTGTGTATGAACTTTCAGCATATTATATTGGACCAGTATATTATACTGGAACTCCAGTATATTATGCTGGAGTTCCAATATACTTATGCTGGAACTACATTATAATATGCTGGAGTTCCAGTATACTTATGCTGGAGTTTCAGTATACTTATGCTGGAACTTCAGTATATTATGCTAGAGTATTTTTCGGATTTTGAACAGTATTTTCGTTCAAATTTATTTTTACATGAAAAGTGACTAAATTTCATTACTTTTGAAACTGTAGTTATTTTTGAATCACCACTTATAAATCTGGCTATTTTTTAAATTCTCCCTTCATTTAATTACATCAAAGGAGGTGGCGGGGAAGAGGGAAGAAAATACTAAAATACTACACTACCGATTGGATTTAAACTCTACATTTCATGATCTCAACACTAAAATGCGGAAACCTTACCGAGTGAACTACCTTTCAACCCCATCTTGTTTTACCTTATTAACTCATCCTCTCCTAGGCAGCGCGACCGACATTAACAAGCCACATACTTGTAATTAAATTACTTGTAATTAAATTAGCTCTAACCTTTTGTCTTTTGACACATTTTCTTAGGACAACTGTCATAACACAAACACGCTTTTCTTTGTCACCTTTGAAAATGGGTGACAACTACCAGTCAGGGAAAAAAAAAAAATTCCCCGCCACCTCTGTTCCTCCAAAGAAAAACATTATTTTGATTATTGGGAAGAACAAGAAAATTTAGAGATTAAAATAAAGCATGAGAGAGACAACAAAAAGATTCCATATTTATATATGAATTTGATCTAACATTAAAGTTTTCACTGTCTCCATTATTACTATTTTATACTACTAAGTACTTTACATATGTTATGATTTTTCAAGATTTGAATCTTTCTAAGTTCAGACCATTTCTTTCTCCTTATTTTTCTCTAAACTTTTGAAGGTAGATAACCAATATTTAGAAACCAAACTACAAAACCCAAATCTTTTTCTACTTTTTTTTCCTCTACTTTTTATGGAGATTCTCAAATTATGGAAGCCTCAGGTTAGCTTCTCTTTTCAAGAACTGCAGTTTTTCATTAATTAAGTTCTATGATCCAATTTAATACAAAATAACTTCTTGGTGATTCTTGTTCTCTTTTTTTTTTCAGGATTTATTTGTCATAAAGTCACCTAAGCAATCACTAAGGGTGGTACTCATACTTTTTGCAGTAGTTTGTGGAATTTACATTTTCTCAATGTGTATAAACCAAACAAGTAATTATCTTTCACAAGCTAATTCACTAAGCATCCATGTGATTAATCGGCATAATTGTCATTATCCTGTTTTTCAAGAAGAAGATATCCATTACTTGCATTTTCCAAAGCCTCAAACTTTTAACAGGTAGCTGCAAATATATAAATATAATCCTCCTTATGTTTTTAGTCCAACTTAGATGATTGAATAAAATTAAGTGACATGTTTTTGATTGAATTATAGGAAGGAATGTGCGTGCAATCCTGTTCGATTTTTCGCGATTTTGTCGATGCAGAGATCAGGAAGTGGATGGTTTGAGACATTGCTAAATAGTCATATAAATGTGAGCTCCAATGGAGAAATCTTTGGTGCTAAGTCGAGAAGGACTAATGCTTCAGTAGTATTGGAAATTATGGATAAAGTCTTTAATCTTGATTGGTATAGCAGTTCATCCAAGAATGAGTGCTCTGCTGCTGTTGGATTTAAGTGGATGCTTAATCAGGTAAGTGGCACTATTTCAAATTTGCAGTTGGAAATTCTAAGTGTGTTGAGACATCATTAAGTAGATAAAATTGTACTTTCTCTAGCAATTTAAGTTTTTAGACGAGTTGGATATACAATGTGGTATTAGAGTAGGTTGAGGTGCTGGATAAAAATCTCACTGCCACATATTATCAAAAACAAAGTTTAAGATTTTAGTCGAGTTGATCAAACAATGTCCTTTCTCTAATAGTTAAGCTTTTAAGACGAGTTAATCACACATTCAACAGAGTGAAAAGAAGTAGAAAACGAATGAAATATCTTGGTGAAACACAATGCATGATTAAATGAAATTATTGTTAGGACCGAAATAAGTCACGTGGAAGCTAGTAAAACACACTTGAACGATGGTAAATCAGGCAACAGAAGAGAAAAATACCAAAAGAGACAAACAACTAATGTGGTTCGGTCAACTGATCTATGTCTACGGCGGAGATGAGCAATCCATGATATAAAAAAGAGTACAAAATATCGAGAGAACAACCTCATAAAGAGGAAAATACAAATGGCACACTAACACTTGTCCCGAAAAGTTCTCCTCCTAAACAAGACTCTCAAACCCTATATGCTACATTGTGGATGCTGATGAATGAGAAGGATCCTCAATTTATAGAATTCCAAATATTTTCCTAAAAGAAAATATGGGAGATTTATAATTTCCTTCTACAAGAAGAAAAACCTTATTATGATAAATATGTTGTACTTTTTTTCAAGAGATAAGAAATCCAAATATGATAAAAAAATCATGACAAACACCTAATAATTATATCACAATCATGATGCAAGGATAACCCTTAAATAGCTACCTTTTGCTTGTGGTAATAGAGGGTTCTTGGCTTAATCTGCTTGTGGTTCCAGTTAAGCTTCTCCGGTTTGTGAGATTAATTAATTGGATATTTGAGACTCATAATTTTGTTTTGGAACCATGGAAACAGCCTCTTGTAAAAATGCAAGGTAAGATTGCGTACAATCTAGTCTTTCCCTGGACCCCGCGCATAGCGGGAGCTTAGTGCACCGGACTGCATTTTTTTAATACTATAATAGAAATAAAGGCACGATTACTTTCACAAATCTCACTCATAAACTCTATATTAGTAGTATTTTCATTAGTTGATAACTTCCAAAACTGCTAGATGTTGCTCAACTTTTTTAATGTATATTAAACTTGAAGGGAGCGTTGGAGTATCATGAGGAGATAGTGGATTACTTCAACAGAAGAGGTGTCTCTGCAATATTTCTATTCAGAAGAAATCTGCTACGCAGACTGATCTCTCAACTTGCTAATTCCTATGACAAGGATACTAAACCATTGAATGGAACACACAAATCCCACGTCCATTCTCCATATGAGGTCCTTCATTCCCCTCCCTCCCCCACTGTAACGGTCTATTTGGCACGACGCAAGTCATTTTTCATGAAAATGTTTTCGATGAGGAAGTCATTTTCTGGTGTTTGATTAACAGAATCAAAATGATAAAATGACTTCTCTCACTTATGATCACGCTCCAAATAACACTTAGACAACAATATTAATCTTTAGTACTCAAATTTTTCATTAGAAAACGTCTGATTCGCTAATATTACCATATTCTTTCTCTTGGAAATATTTTTCGCTCGCCAACCAAATACCGAAAACATTTTTCATGAAAAATGACCTTCGTCATAGCAAAAACACTAGCCTTCAATGAAGTTTCTAACTTGATGTTTCTAAACCTGTTTCAGGCTGAAGTATTGGCAAAATACAAGCCAGTGGTGAATATGACATTACTAATACCAAATTTAAGGCATGCAGAGAGGAAGGCTGCTAAAGCTTTGGAATGCTTTAAGAGCACTCGACACATTGTTCTTTTCTACGAAGACATTGTCCAAAATCGCACTGTAAAGCTCCTTTCTAGTTTGAAACTGAGGCGTACTTTGATTAATTATCTTAAACTTGACAAATTACACAAGTTTGATGAACAACAGCAATATTTTATCTATTTGTCTGTGCAGAAACTAGCTGATGTCCAAGAGTTTCTAGGGCTGCCTCAAAGAGAACTCAAAAGTGGTCAGGTTAAGATACATAGTGGCCCTCTGTCCCAACAAATACAGAACTGGGATGATGTGCAGAAAAAGCTCAAGGGAACACCCTATGAGACATTTCTTAATGCAGACTAACTATACTACTATATATAGTAATACCAAAGACAACACCTTCTATTAAAATAGATTGGCTATGAAGATTCTGCGCAGTCAGAAATTAATACAGACGCAAAGGACTTCAACAATTTCTCATCACTGGCAGACGTCTCAGAAGAATTCGAATAGGGATTATCTTCTGACCATCTATTAGAGAGAAAAGAACGACGGGATCTTGGACATATATACTTTAGTTTCTTCTCTAATTCCTGCCCAGTTCTATCTTGTAAATAACAGCCTCAATTATCAAATTTGGAGGAAATACTTGTCACATTGCATGTAGGACATTTTTGTTTGTTATTCAATACATGATATATGAAATATCTTGAAAGTTAAACGAGGTAAGAAGATCTCAAGCAGGGCGGAGTACCACATACAGGTTCACGTGAACAGGCGCGGAGCTAGAGTGTGGCGAGTGAGTTCGGCCGAACTTTATATTTGTCTTATTGAATATGTATAAATTATTAGTTTAGAACCCAGTAATTTAAAACGATTAGAATTCCAAACCCATAAGCTTGAAATCTCGGCTCTGCCAGTGTATATGTGATGAAAATTTTACTAGATATCTATAAATATTTGACTGTGAACCCAATTTTGATTGTAAATTTATTTAAAGTTATCATAGGAATCCGTGAACTTCAAATCCTGAAATCACCTCTGAATTCTCAAGAATCTCCAAAAATCAGACATGGAATTATCCTGAATGGTCACCAAAACTTTTGATCAATGGAGAAAATGAATTTATTCCTTTACATTGAGCAAACACGTAAGATGCTACTTTGGTTCAGTAGGATTTAAGTTGTTTAAGATGCCAACTCTTGAATCCTGGTTGAGATTACCCATTAAGTTAGTTAAAAGGAAGTTCTTTCTAAATGCATCACAGCTCTTGCAAATTCTATTGTCCAGTTTACCCATTCGGTATCTAACTATCTACCACCTACTAGCCCGACTAATGTAGATTTGCACTGATTAAGCCCACTAAAGGGGTAAAACCCTTTCTAAGGTTCTTCATCCCCAAAGCTCTACTTAAGGGTGACGGAATCCCAGCGATACCACCACGCCCTATTAGATCTCTTGCAATTGATGCACAACGTAACCAAGCATGTCTCAAAGAGAGATTCGGACAAAATACAGGTTCATTTTCATCGTTCCACTTATGCTGGTTTCTTATCTCCAGCAGCCAGAAGCAACTAATAAATTTCTGTAGATGAAATGTGACAGTAGTCCAATTCGCCTAATATACACTACTGTATATATTTTAAGTGCCTAATGACAAAGCAAAGATAAGATTTTTTCAACTAGGATTTCAATGAACCTTTATCAGATCTCTTTACAAATTCTGTTTCTATCTAGAGATCTTCTGAAATGAATTACCATCTAAACACTTAAGCCTACATCATCTGTACAGAATGACCCTAGATGAGTTAGTAATCAACGAGTCATTGATTGACTGTCCCGTTCGTTAATTCTGAATCATGTTTTTCAGTCCGTTCAATCACAAATTGGTCAATAATCCGTACAGTAGTTACAGGATCTTGATTAAGGGAAGCTGCTCTCCATTTGCTTGGGAACTTCCGAAGGTAACTTGGCTCTTGCGGCTGTTTTTGTTCTCCGTCCCAATTAGGATCCAGTTTCCACTCTTTCGGAACCTACAAATTGACAGATATTAGATGAATCACCAAGTGTAAACAGCTCGAGTTCAATTCTGGGAATGTATTCTTTCTTTCCTGAATAATTCAGGGATCCTGAGGGGTCAGATAAAGGTAGTAACTCTTTAAAATATTCAGTAAACCGGGCAGTTTGCAGCCACATTGCAGATACAGTTCATCATAAAGTCACCGAAACTACTATCAAAAGGAAAGTGAATTCTAAATGTTTAACAGCCACAAATTCCTACAGCAAAGTAAAGCAGTGACAGCGAGATCTTGACATTTATTATCCTCACACAGAAAAGTGGCAAAATACCTTATCAACTGCAAGAGTAAAAACTTCTAGATCGCCTTTGTTGTTGATATGAAACCGTGTAAATGCCTTGTAGTTAGCAATACGGAGTGATGAAAAGGCTTCATCGAAATGTATATGAAGCCAATTAATGCAAATGTACAGGTAGCTTCCGAAAACCAAAGAAACCACGGGTGTTGAAAAGACCCAAAAATAAAGGAAGACGGACGAATAATAAATTACAGCACCCCCTCGAGATAGGAAACCCATCCCATTTTTGCAGATAGTATTTCTGGTGACTGCCATTACCTGAAAACACGCATCAGATTAAACACAGATATTACATAATTAAGCAATTGAGTCATCATAAAGCAATACTCTCATGGAGCATATTCTTACCTCAGGAACATCAAAAGCCGACATGAGATATTTAATACATGCCGGGTAAAGGCCAAATGTCCATTGTTCTATACGTGTCCTAAGGCCTGTTGGGTCTGGAAAATGCTCGCTCTCCACATATCGGTACCATTCATATAATGTATGATACCCTGAATTACAACATTCAGTAGTTAGCAAAGGATATAAGTGCAAAAAAACATGAAACGGGAAATTAGAGCTAAGTTAGGTAATCTCAGTCAAAAGGTGGATGGATTCAAGATCCTCGTATCATTCTAAAATGACGAAAAATTCTCAGCCTCAGCTCATGGTATGCCCTGAGTCGGAAAGATGGATCATAATTGACAAAGTCACAAAGGGCGTAAGGGCAGTTCTTATTACTTAAGGGGTCGTTTGATTACAAAGATACGAGATAATAGTCCCAGGATAAAATGTGGGATTAATTCATCCCGTGTTTGGTTGAAACTTTTTATTCGGGTACAAGCAATCCCGGGATTATTTATACCACAATTGTGGTATTATTTTTATACCACACTCAATGTGGATAAGAATCCCCGGATTCCAGGATTAAAAAAAAATGACAAAGATGCTCTTTTTCCAAAGTCTTCAAGAAAGCCAATGTTAAAATTGAAAATAAAGGTTAATCTAGTGTAAAACCAAATATATCTTTGTATTCTACACTGGACATCCCCACATTATTATCCCAGTACAACTTGTTCACAAACCAGATGACCTCTAAGAGAATTAGGTGAGAATAGTTATTTAAACACAAAAGGTGCATTTCATGTGAATTTAAGATTGTACTTTAAGTTCAGAACTGTCACTGGAAGTTAAAGGAAAGAAAAAACTGAATAAAGAGTATACTAATAAAAGTAAATTAGTTTGAGACACACAATCACACAATAGAAGACAAAATGCAAAATCTTACCGGAAGTTGCAAGTAGCTTATGCCGAATACATGTCTCAATGCCTAATTCCAGCAAGAGCATAAGAATCACAGCTGCGGCCAGGTGGGCAGACACATGAAGAATCCCAATTACTACTTTCTTTTTCCATGACACCTTGGATGGCACAAAGGTTATTGCAATTACTAATAGTAGCATTGCGCCAGTCAAGGAGACATATGAGCTTCCGAACATATACATAAATGTATCCCACACTGTGCTGAAGAAGGTTCTCAAGTGACCCGAAAATGTATCATCCTTGAAAATGTGATCTAGCTGACACTAGAAGCAAATGGAGTATGATCAGTCATCTATTCAGGCACTAGAACTCTTCTACCTTAGTTGGAAAGTTCAAGATTCCATGACACTCTCAATCAGACTTGAAGTGTGAAGTCTAAATCAAAGAGAGTGTTCAATAATTCACATCCAACATTTAACTGGATCTGTAACTTGAACATGTCCAAACTGAATGTATTATATGATCATAAATTTGATGTGCTTAACAACAAAATAGAAGATCACTTGATACGTCAAATGGCACTTAAAAAAAAATTTAAGTGAAAACAATAAATACAACTGAAAATCATCAACCCCTAAAATTACATCTCACACCTGAAAATATTAATTAAAAAAACCAAAATTCTTATTCGATAGTCAAAACTCAACCTAACAATGACTCTGTACACTCAAAAGGCTAATTTAGTAAATGTTTTAAAATAATGTATCGTAAATTTTCATGAATGAAAAATAAGTGTCTAATACATTAAAGCTTTAGAATTTTTATAATTTAGTTTTTTATATATAGAAGAAAACAACTGATTTTTCAATGACAATGATCAGACAATGCAACACAACATTTGCATTAGCCAAAAATAAGAGAATGAATTATTTAGAAAATACAATACAACCTTCAACTGAAGCTGTCAGATTACTAATTTTATCAAACGGCCCTAAATGGGGTACCAAGGGGATCCAAAGTAACCCTAATAAGAAATACATTCAATGTCAAACAGAAAGTTACCTGCGGGAACATAGAAAAGGCCAATGCGAAGTATATGATGCCACCAATAAAATCAAACTGCCAATTTTTCTTCCTAAATTTCAATATATTTCCCAAAGCAATCTGCAGATATTTGTAAGCATATTAAAGCCTCATTTTGATTGTGAAGCATATCATAGGCCTCATTTAAGCACCAAATAATCAGTCTATATAACATAAAGGAGATTGATTCCATACCCTGCTTGAATCTTCAAAAGATGGGTAAGAAGCTTTGCTCTCATAGGATGTTCCATTTAAATTGTTGAAATTCCTGAAGACATGTGTCGGATGCAAAAAAGCACCCCCGCAACCATTAACAAGTAAATATTGGACATAAGCTGGTTTATCCGATGGAACATATTTATGGCGCAAATAATGATGCACATCCCCAGCAATTCGAAGTCTACATCTCCCTTTTAAATGGTCATGTATCAAGTGAGAGACATTCTTTCCAGTAACTACATTAAAGTACCAATCGAGAAGCCAACTGGGTTCATGTGTCATAATGATCACAGAATCATTCTCACCGACCTGAAAATCATTAATCAAGGGTTAAACCTTTCAAATCATTTTAAAGGGGATGTGTGGGGATATAAAGGAGACACGGTGAATGCACAAAATTTACAGGAAAGTAACACGTAATGCTTGACGAAAGGTTTCAAATGATACAAAGCCTACACAAAAAAATGAAGTGCACTGGTCCAAATCCCATAAGCACCTGTAGCCATCTAAATCTAAGCATTAGAATCATACCAATTCTTTAACATCAAATCATTGGATCATTAATTCACCGTAAAATCACCACGATTTTTTCTATGTTTAACAAGAAACTTGAATTGAAAAAGAAAAAAAAATAACGTAAATGAGTTGGAACTGAAAATTCCAAGTTAATAGAATTAAGGTCCTATTAACAACAACAACAACAACAACAACCCAGTGGAATCCCACAAGTGGGGTATGGGGAGGGTAGTGTGTACGCAGACCTTTCCCGGAGGTTGTTTCCGATAGACCCTCGGCTAAAAAAGATGAAAAGAGACAGTGCGCAGTAATATCAGAGTAAGCAAAAAGAAAGAGAGATAACATCAGCAACGTAATAACCAGAAAATAGAAAAAGCAATAACAATAAGTAGTAACAATGGTACAGTGCTATAGACACAATAGAGTAATATGGATACAACAAGAGCCACAAGCACCCTAAGACACTACACTATCGGACTAGTCTCCTACGACCTAACCTGCAGTCCTAAAGAAGTAATATGGACACAACCGAAGCCACTAGCAGCCTAAGACAAACACACGCTAGCCTCCTACTTCCTAACCTACAACCTTAATGCTCGCCCTCCACAACTTCCTATCAAGGGTCATGTCCTCAGAAATCTGAAGACGTACCAGGTCTTGCCTGATCACCTCTCCCCAATATTTCTTTGGCCGCCCTCTACCTTTACTCACACTCGTCAAGGCCAGCCGTTCACACCTCCTAACTGGGGCATCCATGTTTCTCCTCCGCACGTGCCCGAACCATCTAAGCCTAACTTCCCGCATCTTGTCTTCTATGGGAGCCACGCGCACCTTCCCCGGGTATCTTCATTCCTAATCTTATCCAGCCTAGTGTGCTCGCACATCCATCTCAACATCCTCATTTCTGCAACTTTCATCTTCTGGATATGAGAATTCTTGACTGGCCCACATTCAGCACCATACATCATGGCCGGTCTAACCACCGCTCTATAGAACTTACCTTTAAGTTTCAGGGGCACCTTCCTGTCATACAAGACACCAGACGCTAGCCTTCATTTCATCCACCCCACCCCTATACAGTGCGTAACATCCTCATCAATCTCCCCATCCTCCTGGATAACCGACCCTAGGTACTTGAAGCTCTCTTTCTTGGGAATGACGATTCAAGCCTCACGCCCATGTTCGCTTCTCCCGAAACGCCGTTGAACTTGCACTCCACGTACTCTGTCTTAGTCCTACTCAACTTGAAACCTTTAGACTCAAGGGTCTGTCTCCAAATCTTCAACCTCTCGTTAACACCGCCTTGCGTCTCATCAATCAGAACAATATCATCGGCGAATAACATATATCATGGCACCTCCCCTTGTATATGGTGTGTCAGTGCGTCCATCGCCAGGCCAAATAAGAACGAACTGAGCGCCGAGCCTTGGAGTAAACCCATAACAACCGGAAAATGCTCAGAGTCGTCCTCCACTGTCCTAACCCAAGTCTTAGCCCTATCATACATGTCCTTAATCACCCTAATATAAGCAACCGGAACACCTTTCACCTCCAGGCATCTCCAAAGAACTTTCCTAGGGACCTTGTCATATGCTTTTTCTAGGTCAATAAACACCATATGCAAATTCTTCTTCCTATTCTTGTATAGTTCGACCAACCTCCTTATAAGATGGATAGCTTTCATAGTAGAACGTCCAGGCATGAACCCAAACTGGTTATCCAATATCGACACCGACCTCCTCACCTTCACCTTCACTACCCTCTCCCAAACCTTCATGGTATGACTTAATAACTTGATACCCATATAGTTGTTACAATTCTAGATATCGCCTTTGTTCTTGTACAACGGTATCATCATACTCCACCTTCATTCTTCTGGCATCTTTTTCATCCTGAAAATAATATTAAATAGTCCAGTTAGCCACTCCAATCCCGCTCTACCCACCGACTTCCAGAATTCTACCGGAATCTCGTCGAGCCCGGTTGCTCTGCCCCCTGCGCATCTTACGCATAGCCCCCACAACCTCCTCGACCATAATGCACCTACAGTAGCTAAAATCTCGATGACTCTCAGAGTGTTCCAATTCCCCTAGCACAATATCTCTGTCCCCTTCGTCATTCAGCAATTTATGAAAGTCTGCCATCTCCGCTTGATCTGAGCATCTTCTACCAACACTCTGCCTTACTCGTCCTTGATGCACCTCACTTTGTCAAGATCACGAGTAGTCCTCTCTCTCGCCTTGGCCAGCCGGAATAACTTCTTGTCCCCGCCTTTGTCCCCTAGTTCGTCGTACAGGCGACCAAACACTGCAGTCTTGGCCTCTGTAACCGCTAACTTCGCCACCTTCCTAGTTGTCTTATATTTATCTATGTTCATCCTCCTTTCCTCCTCGTTTGTACTCTCCACTAACCTCCGATATGCCGCTTTCTTTTCTTCCACCTTTCCCTAGACCTCGGCGTTCCACTACTAGTCGCCCCTATGACCGCCCGAGTAACCCTTCGAGACCCCTAACACCTCTCACGCATCCTCCCTTATACAGTTCGCCGTCATTTTCCACATACCGCTCGCGTCCCCACTACTCCTCTAGGCCCCCATATCCAACAACCTCCCCTCTAATTCCTGAGCTTTATCTTTCGTCAAGGCACCCCACCTAATCCTTGGACGACCCCGAACCACGTTCTTCTTCCTCCTTATCATGATTCCGACGTCCATCACCAAGAGCCTATGTTGGGTCGCGAGTGTCTCACTTGGGATAACCTTGCAATCCTTGCACAACCCTCTGTCACACCTCCTTACGAGTAGATAGTGAATCTAGGTCTTAGCCACCGAATTTTGAAAAGTAAGGTCCTATTAACAGTTTACTGAAAAACCATAACATCGTTCAACTCACAGCCACCACCTGACATCTAGCAAGTGCTATTTTTACTTATTATCAGCAAAAGCAATTTACCAGAAAGGATATCCTTCACGGGGACAGGCTTCCGAAATGTTGGTTGGAGGTCAAAATCTGAAACCTTCCAGCCTAACTTGTATATTACATGCATTACCACATAAGTCTCATGGGGAAGTCCAAAAATTTGAGAGTATCTTACCGCAATTCTAACTCCACTCACCACAAGAACAAAATTATAAGCTCATGGGGACAATATAAACTCTTCGCACGATTCCCAAGTCTCACTAGAGCATAACAACTCCTTCAAATTAACACTTAAGCATCTACATTAGCTTTTATTGAGCAGATCCTCTCCTACTAAGGTTGCATTCATCGAGATACTACTGCTTTATTTTTTTGGCTCAACTCATTGGTGAGAGTGGTGAATCCAAATCCTGTACATATTCCACTTACAAGATACCATAACATCTGCACAAAGGTATCTACTATAACTTTTTTTCAGACCCCACATGTTAAATCATACTTCTCCTATAAGAAGTTTTTTCAATCATAATCATTTACCATTTTAGCCTAGTGGTCCAGGATGTTTTGCAACAATTAACAGTCAATATCTGCACAAAAATGTTACATCCAGTTAAGTAGAACTACATTTGCACAAGTAGGACAAATTTGAACATATCCAGTGACTTAGGTAACTCATAAAATGCAACACAACAACTATGGCTAGAAAGCAAAAGTAAGATACCTTGTCCCTTATTAACTCTGAGAAGAACTTGAACTGGTATACATCAATATCAGAATGGAGAGCAAGATCAAGACCAAATATCCACCACCCTTTGGGAAGCTGCAAGGCAAAATAGCTTTTCTTTTGAGGCATAAACCACCCACCCAACCAGCTCTTGTGACAAATGTACCTCATGAAAGTCTGAAGTCCATCAAACCAGTCTGCAAAAGTACACAAAAAAGACTTTGACTAAGACAAAAATAAGACCCTACATGAGCTACACTGCTTGACTGAAACCTAAATCTAACATCAAGAGATCTCTACAACCCTCCTATACAGACAGAAGTATAAGACCAGAGGCCTGGAAACTAGACTAACCATGATTTCCAGGGATGACGAAACATTGTGGTCCCTCATACTGCCTGAGTTCAGTTATGCCGGAAGGTAATTCGGGCTTGTTAACGGCGATATGGTCTTCGCTATACCAGACTGGAGGCTGAAGAGCATATTCAAAGGGACGAAAAAGGCGCTTCTCATATGTAAAAGCTGATGGATTCGGATACCTACAGGAAAGCCAAAAAATGTGTATCACTTAACACAGTTAGAACACTATTATACTCCCAAGTTCTAAGCTCTGAAATTTAGAGTAGCAAAATGCATCTCCGCCAAATTGATATGCCAAAGAACTGATGTTATAGAGAGAAAAGTCCTGCTTGGTAATTTCTCATAAGCTTGATTAGATAGCACATCTAAGAATTCAATGCAGAGGAAAAAAAACTATTTCCACACTAAATCACTCATTACATTCAAAAGGCTGCCCTGGGCTTGGTGTCAGCATTGAGGATGATGCCTACTTATTTTCAGACATTTCTTCACAATGAATTTCTTTTTGAGAAAAGGTAAGGAATTATATATATTAGAATAAGGATCAGCACTAAGCCTGTTCTTCACAACGAATTTCAAGCATCAAATATTGACATGTTAATGTAGTTCTGTTAATCCATTCTAGGTAAATAATGTATTTGTTGCAAATGCTAAGTGTATCTTATATTGTGGTTTAAAGTTAAGAAATGAACTCAATAATTTGACTAGCAATTTGTAGGCACATAAACCTTGCTTTGTATAACATCATCAGAGACAACAGAGCACCTTATCATTACCACAGAAGTCCATCAACCTGACAAGCGACAACAGCCACACAAGATAGAGGATGATATCAATATTTTAGCACAAATCTTCCGAGCTGGCCATCAGCGCAATGATACACAAGAAAGCATAACAATATCGACACACACAAACACACATGATATATATTAGGTGGTTCAACTAGTTGACACTAGAAGCTCAAATCAGAGGCGGATGCAGTGTACTACCCACGGGTTCAACTGAACCCATAACTTTCGACGCGGTCACGCGGAGTAAAAATTTGTATGTAAAAATTCATTAAAATTGCAAAAATAGTAAATATGAACCCATAATTTTAAAAATATAATGGGTTCAATGTTAAAAACCTTAAAATTGAACCCATAGGATTTAAATCTTGGATCCGCCTCTGGCTCAAGCCACCAGCTTCAACAATTATTTTTCATGTCTGAATAGCTCTATTGTTGAAAGTTCTTTCAGCAACTTGGTAAATGGACCGAATAATAAATAACAGAAGTCGCTCCTGAAAGCACCAGTTGAGGAAGAATTTGTGGAAACCACAGAAATGCATGAGATTGTAATCCCAGCTATTAAGAAGATATCTAAGAGAGGACACATTATATCCAGCCAAATGATATGGCAATTAAACATAGTCACTGTTGGTAATAAGTCTGCTTTAACTCATAAAGCGGTGCTATTATGAGCCAAATTGTGAACAAATTACATGCAATTACTCATGTAGAGTGCACAAACCACTAATGTTATATGAAAATAAAAAAATAAAAACTCTGAGCTTACGCAAGGTCACCCCCAATAAGAAGCAAGCGTCCACGTGGCAGTGTAAGCATGGAACCATCATTTTGGACCTGGATTGAAGGTTGAGCAAGAAGGCGTGCCACTGTGTAGGAAGAGTTTCCGCCATCACCAGTATCAGCCATGAAATCAAACCAGATACCATCCTCTTCACTAAACTGATCATACAAAAGATCCTCCTGCTTAGCTCCATCTTCAACCCTGCTCATAGCAGCCTGACAATAGGAAAGATGAGGATATTAAGGTGAATCTACTTATATCCTCTTAAACAATCATTAAATTCAGCGAATAATTATCTACACTGCTCCCTGCACATTTCATTATAGGAAATATAAAATCCATTTTAAATATACTTATCATGCTTTGTAAACGTAAGAAAATGCTTTGTCAAAATTAGGAGGAACACATATCCTTGATCCTTTGAAAAGTCGAGGTTCTTACAACACATTCAAGTATCTTATAAAATTTTACAAGGAGAAATCTCACGTTGAAGGCTGAATGTTTTAGCATGACGTCAGAGCGTCATAACCTACCTGCATCATGCGCATATCAAAACGCCCAACGAACACAGTTACTGAGACCAGGAGGTCAAACACTGTCTTGAATAAATCAGCAGATGTCCTGTAATCCAGTTAACAATGATGTTATATAAGGAAGTTTAATGGATTTTTTTGAAGAAGGGGTCAGAAACAGATGCAAGTAAATAGCATACCCTGAATACCAAGGAACCATATCCAAAAACTCTGGTTTCATCTGCTTTTTCTTTAATTTCTCAAACTCCTTGAGTGATAAAGGGCGTGATAGAGCCCATCTGTTGATAATTACACATTGATCTGTTAGAATTTTTTTTAACAAAAAAGACCTTGGAATATTACATAAGGCTGCTAGTGCAATGGTGCTAAGTTGCTAACAATCTCCTCCATGCAGGCAAATTAACTGATAGAACTGATAAAATTATAGTCATAATTACAAATTGCTTATATTAAGCCTTCAAAATACTTAATAAGCTGTTAAACCTTCTGTGCTTTATAGAAACCAACCTGGTATAATATTTAAAGCATATTAGCCAGGATTTAATAAATTATATTAGGAAGATAGGTCAGTTGCATTTTTGCATAAGCAAAACATATTGCATTTACCAGTGACTCGAGGAAAACTGTTTTTACTCTGTAGACGATAGAATATCCACAATAACCCATAAGGGAGAGCAGCTAATCCTAGTGGATGACAAGCTATCCCTTCATCCATTATGGAACATCAACTAATTGACAAGAAGGTAGATTTTGACAGCATATATAATCCAGCATGGGATCTATTATCTAACCGATTCTAGCACAAAAGAGAAGCACATTTTTCAGAATGAGACCCGCAAATGGTTTATACTCAGATCTAAATCCCTTATGAATCGTCGTAACACCCACACCCCCACGCCCCTTATTTATTTTGATAACCGTGGTGTCCGGGCCAGCTTGCACACATCTCAGCTAATTCCACAGGGTACCAGCGGCATCCCCACCAACACATGTACCGTGTAACTCTGTCCACCAAGGCTTGGACAGATGGCAAGAAATCGCAGGTGTTTTGCCTCAGCTGGAGTTAAACCTGGGACCTTCTCGACCACTTCATAGACCACTAGGTCACACCATAACAGGGAAAGAGAAAAGAAGTTCTAACATGTGAACGAAAAATTGAGCTGCTCACCCTGATGACCTTTCCACAACATAATTTGCCATATAAAGGCCAATAAAAGTGGCCCACAATGAATAGATTGGAGAAATTTCATCTGATGATTCTGCACATGAGCCGCCGCAAGTCAACTGGAAAGGTGAAATTGAAAAGTGAAAAGGAAAATAGCAGCATAAGATCCTCCATCTCTCAACATGAAAGTATGAAAACCCTTAAATTATGAGAGATAATACCTCTCCATAAATGACCCATTTGGACAAGAATGGGTAATCACTAGCAGAACCAACTGGGGCAAACCAAGATTTGCAAACTTGATCCTTGAATTCATTCATACGGATGAATTTCGCAAGCCATGTGTTCCCGTCTCGCTTATTCCACAGCGAAAACAATATAGAATTCCTCCAGTCAAATGTCTTTTCCGTTACTATGGCAAGGTTCCCACAGTGGCTATAGAAAACACAGCAGGCTATACTTATTACCTAAAAGATGATGAAGCAATAAGATAAGGACCGGAGTAACCTTATGTTAGCTTAAGATGCATTCTCAAAACTTACAGCACAATTTTGAAAGATTTTCATAATCTCAGGCCTCTTTCCAGCCACACGAGCAACGAGCCCAAGATACCAAAGCCCGAGAAATATAAGATGGAAAACAAGAAGAAACAAAATGGATGAGACATATAACGTCAGAAACAAAGAGAGGTTCATCCTGAGATCTACTCCCATAGATTGAAAACTTGGAAGGTGGTATATAGCTGCCAATAATATCCAGGCTATGTACCTGCAAAAGCATTTTTAGTTAGCTAGATTTTACTCACAGATGTGTTATTATAACAGAAAGAGAAATAGATGACTTACCAGCGACTGAAATTAGAATAACTTGGTTTAATTGTTTTCCCTATAAATGGAGATGAAAAGAAGTAAAAGAACCCGAGCAAACAGGCATACATAGACCACCACTTGATATCGAACTTCTGAATAAGCGAGTGCAAGTTATCTGATGATATAAAAAACAAGCATCCCACAACCACTGCAATCACAAAATGACGTGAATGCTCGTGTGGGTAAGGATATGAGTGAGTTAAGATTGTCCTGACTGTCTCCATGTTCAGAGTATCAAGAAGACCACTAGACTGCCTATCAGACCCCATTAAGCAGCCTTGATTTCACGCCACTTTTCTTGATAAAAAGTTCTTGACAATAGATTTTAGTTCCGAGGGACTAACTGCAAAACAGAGAACTAAATTTGAATGTTGCTTTTAAATCCAAATAATTGTGACCAAAACATGTATTTAACTTACAATTCCATACATTGTCCCAATTTCAAATCAATTAGTCACGAGAAATAAAGCAAAGGGGAGAGGGGGGAAGACAGGATCATCTGCCACAAAATGCTTGCCCAACTCAATCAAGACGCATCATTACCATACAAGTTTAGATTGTTGATATGAATCCTCTATACATTCAGCTCTATCCGGGTTTATATTTATTCCAATATTGGTAAGTAACTTGACTTATAATGCATATTCGAGATTCTCTTAAAACTAGAAGTACTCTAAAATTCACACTTTTTTATGACTAAGCAATTCGCCTAGGGCCAACCCTAAGGACTAACTGCAGCCTTTGAAACTCGGGTAGAATGGGCTTGCCCATCTATCCTTTACATAAATACCAGGCTTAGTTCGAATGGTGCATGGCTCGGGCCTGTGACCTAAGTCACAAGTCCCTCAACCTTTCATACTTGAACAAAGCCCTGCAGTCTCAAAAACTCACACTTATCCCAGCTGAACCTAGATACAAGTGTCAACAATTAACTCACTTGATAATTACAGGTTTCCCCAAATGCAAAATCTTCTAACAGGACTAAAAAGCTCAATAAATTGAGAACATAACTACTCCGTATATCATTAATTGAACTAGTCATAAGGTAGCACCCTCCAAGAATTTATCAAGAAAGTATAGCACCTATAATAAGATTCAATCTTTACTAAAAAAAGGAAAAGAATTCAAAGCAAATCCAACCCTATTTTCAAAAAAATGCCACACCCAAAACAAATTCAGAAATTCTTTACCCAAAACTAGCTAGGGTTCGCTGGAAAAAGAATATTGATAATATATACATAACTTTCACATTAACATCAACGTAACTATCAAAAACTGTATATAGATTTAAAACTGAGAAATAGACACAATTCTAGAAATAGAAATAAGGAGAGAATTGTACCTCAATTAAGAAACACAACCGGATATAGAGATAGAGAGAGAAGCAGCTGGGTCTGTGTAATGTATATATATGTATGTATTTATTAGACATTATTTAGTAGTTGTACATAATGTTTGGATTAAGGAACTGACTCAGCATGTTATCTGAGGATGTCTGCAAGAAACCTTTTCTGTATTTTTTTTTTTGTTTTTTATTATGGAACCTGCAGCATATTCCTCTGTACACAAATAACCTCCCCCACCCCCACCCCAACCCCCACCCCGCCCAACTGTCGTGTCAAACCGCCCTTACTTTGACTTCTGAAAACAACCTCCAAAGAACAGATGGGTGCATTGAATTTTAATTTCAACTACTGTCTGGATGATGATGGTATTGATTATGATTAGGACACTTATGAAGCAATTATTTTGGATAGTTTAGTTTGCAAATAAGTTAAAGGGTTTATAAAGAGGATTAGTGAGTATATTTTTTTTCTATAAATGTTTAGTTTATTGGGTTAAAAGTGGAATATATTGCGTATAATACAAAATAAATGGTTTAATAAAGCCTTGTTGTTTGGAAGGGACTTCTCAAGTACTTTAGTGTTAAATAATTAGGGTCTTAAAAAATGGAAATTTGAGGCAAGCCATAGTTAGACACTTAGTAACAAATGGCTCTTGTGTTAAATTCATAATGTAGAGGTAAAATAATAAATATTCCTAGAGAAACCTTTAGGGCCGTTTAAAATATTATCGTGATTGTGGACATGTTCGCGTGACATAATTACGAATTTTCAAAAATAAATTAATCATGTAATTAAAAGCGGTAAAGGTAAAAATGCATGTAGTTTCTAAACACATAATTAAATAATTTAAGCCAAGTATAAATGATTAAGCGACCGTGCTAGAACCACGGAATTCGGGAGTGTCTAACACCTTCTCCCGGGTTAATAGAATTCCTTACCCGGATTTCTGGTTCGCAGGCTACAAATGATATCTAAGCAGAAGTGAGATGGCGAGTGCATTTTGGATGTCAGTGTGGAGATCATATCAAAGCAGAGATTGATGTTCATATGCCACCAGAGATCGAGAACCCGATACTACTGGTCTAAAAAGAGGGGATGGGTTGCGTGAGTTATGGCTAGAATGTGCATTGTCAGCCATGAACATCAACCTACAGAATCAGACCATGTCACAGTCGTTGTTTCCGCCATCGTCTGTGTCTTGGGAGGTGATTTTGGGGCATCCTAGTTTGATTGAGATACCGTAAGGGATGTCTTCCATGCAGAGGGTGCTGTTTTCAGAGGGATGTTATATAGGCACAGTTGGTTTGCAAAGAGAGCCATTGTGCGATGTTGTTGGGATAGTTCCACAAGAAGGGACAGACGGTTAGTAGAAGCTCAATTGTCATGATTGTGATGATCCGGCAGTGTGTCAGAAACTTTGTCAACAGTTGGTTAGCAGCTTTGCTAAGCAAGGCATGGTAAGGAATGTCGAACGGACTGAGAGTGTTCCTTGCACGGGTTGAATACCGTTTGAACCATGAGGGTTCAGTAGCATTTGGGGGCTCGTCAGGTTGAGGCGTTTTGTTCATGTTAAGCAGCAAGTTGGAGTTGTTGGCCGCTTGACGAAGGAAATGGACAACCCCAGTTTCTTTTGTAAGTCTGTGCTCCAGTTGAATGAGATGATATGCCGATGAGTCGGGTGGTCAAGAAAAGGACATGTTTGCCCGGTCGTGCAGCCATATTACCAAGAGGGTGAGCCATGGACTATAAACAAAGGGCATGATCGTGAAGAGATCCTGCCAAGGATGCGAGAAGCACATCAGTTTGAGTGTCTTTCCTGCGGGTTAGACTTATGGACTTCCTAAGGGAATTGAGATGTACCTAGCCATCTCAAGGGTTGCGATGAATGGCAGGAGAGTCCCTTGACAACCGCAAAGAAGGACCTATGCCGGGCTTCTTAGCGGGAGTACATGAGTGTTACAATGGGGTGGAGTCAGCCACCAAGATTGTGAAAAAGAGTCGAACCATTTGATGGAGAGGCATTGTGCTGAATTGCTAAGGTGGGGAGACGAAATCGAAGGAAATAGCAAAGCTCCAGAATTGAGTGGGATTCCAAGTTAGAAGGTGTCGTTCTAGAAAGGGGTACGCCAAATGATCGGGGACCATTGAGATGGGGCCACGTGCGAGGCACACCGAACCGGGAAGTCGTGCTAGCAGAACCAAGAGGGTTCTTGTCTATAGGGCGAGTATAGAGGTACTACCGGGAGCCTTGGGTACTTGCTGAGGAAGTGACAGTTGGAAAACAAAGAGCTTTGTTCTTGAATGCGGCGAAGCTATAACTTTGAGAATGCAATACTCACCGAGGGTACGTCCCAAAGAGCGAGATGGTTGCCAATAGGGGACAGGTACATTGAGAAGTATCCTCCACATTGAGTGTGGGAGGATCCGCCTATGCAAAGGCGCTGGTACAGAATTGTGAGTCTTGAAGTGAGCTAAACTTTCTAAGGCAATGAGGGCGAGTAAAGGGCTACGCGAGTTGCTGAACTGCGTGAGCTACGCCTAAGCACACTGAGGTGCTTTTCCATTGAGGGAAGAACTTCGGATTGATGAAGGCCGTGAGGTCATGGTGTGGTCGACTAGTGTGGGTCGCCACAAAGTTAGACACCAGAGGGTGCAAGTGCGGAGGCACTTTCCAAGCGAACACCGATAGGAGGTGTAGTGCAGAAGGCACGCTTAGAAGATACTTGGGAGGAGAAGTGCAAAGGGCACGACTCCATTTTGAGCTGGACTTTGAGGAAGTCCGACCCACAAGGATTAAGGGAGCCAGTGCACATCCCTGAGGGGGCAGACTTCAGGTTGTCGTGGGCATGGTTGTATCATCGGAGACGATGACAGATTGAGTGTGGGAGGATGTCACACCCTACAATTTGAGGGTCATGTCATCCATGAGTTCTGCGCGCTACTGTGTGCCAGGACGAATGTCAGTCGCGTAGGCGACGTGTGCTGACAAAGTATTATGAAGGAACATCCGGCAGAGGGACTATGTATGAGGCAACAACCATCAAGATATGTTGTGTTGCATGTCCTAAGTGTGCCAAGAGAACTTAGTGAGAATCTAGAGATCTCGGGCGTAGGCCTTGTTCCTAGTATGCCCTTATATATACGCGAAGGAAGGCCATTCTGATTCTCTGACCAGAACTAGACGATTACTGAATCTTGGGCTTTTTAATTTTAAGCATATATAAGGGGGGTATAGGTGTTGAAGCTCAACCAGCCTCCCCCGTGCACGCTGCCATCAAGCCGCACCAAGTGAGCTACCTTGGGGGAGAACCTCAAGGGCCTGCCTGGACATCTCAAAGGAGTGTCTAAGGTATCCATACGAGTTTGGGAACTCTATGGACGGCGCAACGCCTTAGGGCCAGCGTTGGGCACCAAACGGGCACTGGAGGCTTGACATGAGGGATGGTTATGCCCTGCGGGCTATCGAAATGATGGATGAAGATCTCCGTGCCGATTGGATACTTGAAGCACCTTTCTTAGGGGCCTCATGTGTCGACTTGTGAGCTTAGCTTGGGTTCAGTTAGGCGAGCAAGGGTCTGTTGGCCTAGACGTGCAGTTGTGGGGCGACACTGCACTATGTGGGATGGAAGTATGTCGCGAGGGCTATGTTTGGCCATGCCATGAGACAAGGATGGGCATGCTATGAAAGACGCACATGACAAAGGCCAAGGACTAAAGGTAACCCTACTCGGGCGAAGCACAAGCCGGGTGAGGATGCACGAGGCAAGTGTCAATCTTGAGGATTAGGTTGTGCACGTGAGAGCGATACTCAGTGCTAGGCGAAGGACGTACGTGTCCCTAGCCGACCCCGGGTGTGCGTATGGATGATGATCCAGCAGATGAGAAGCACCACAGCTAGTCAAGACTATGAGCCTAGACATCATACGGGCGGCACAGTTGGAGTGAGCCATTCGAGCAAGCTCCACCCACAGGCACAGGATCGTGCTAGAAAACCTGGGATAAGGAAGGGTTGGCCTGTAGTGCGGGGTGACTACAGGTGCCGCACGGGCATTTTGGTGCCGTTAGCATCGGTGAAGAGCTAGGCCCAATATCTGGTGACTTTGCAGTTGAGCAATAGCAAGCCGTTGTGCCTGCAACATTTTGAAAATAACATGAAGGCTAACCTCACGTTCCTCCCTAATTAGGGTTTCCCGTGCTTCTTGTCGGTACCCTTGGTGCACGCTCTTGTCACTGTGGGAGCTTATGTCGATGTGCCTGGCGTCCCGTGAAACCGCGTCCATAGGGACTGGCTCCGATGTGTTCCCAGGGTTTTGTGGTGGCACAACAATGCCTGGAACAGCCACGTCATTCTCCACATGGTCCTCAAGATTGTTACTTTCATCTCCGTTTACCGAGTTAGACATTTCGACATGAAATCGAAGATCTTGGACAAGAAAAAGTGTGAAAGATAACTTGCATTATAGGACGAAACTAGCAAGAAAATAATCACTATTATTTTTAGCCCCACGGTGGGCGCCAAACTATTTACCGTAAAAATGGTAATAACAATTAAATTTGTTGATGGGACTCTACAAATACGTGATCTATTTTATGCTAGTTGTTAAGAAGTTGATGCTAGATATATGAAGATAAAAGATGAAATGCGAGCTAAAATGGAATTATAATCGAACCGGGGGGTTTAGCTTGAGCTGTCGGGGATAATCGTGAAAGGGCTAACAGTTAGGATATAATTAAGGGAGGCTCTTTATGGCCAATGACAAGCAGTAAATGAACAACAAGTATGGACGTAATAAATGAAAGTAATAATATCGAGAGAGTGTGTGAGAAAATAAAGAGAGTGTTATTCTATATTTCTTGTGGAGTGGATGGAACAATAGAGTTTACAAAGTGCCAATGATCCCCCTTATATAGGAGGGGAAATCCCAAAATAGTACAAGATACATTAAAGATAAAGAAAGCGAGATGGGACAGCTGACTAGCTTCATGAGACAGGCGCAGACCAGCTTTTAGACTAGCCTGATAGACTTAACCGACCCCGACTGCATTCTTCGGAAACTCCCTATGCTCGTTGGGGTCTCGGCCAACATTATTCCCAGGCCGGGTATCGATAGATCTCGAGAGAGGGGGTACTCGATCTGTGGTTTCGAGCCTCTGAGGTGACCTCCCAAAATGCCTTATTAACGAGAAATTGGTTCCCCTAATTTCACCATATACAGAGGATCAATTTCCAAAGGTGCAACCTGAATAACAGAAACTAGAACATGAAGCTTTGATGGAGGTAATTTTACCTGATCAGCCGCAATAGATGTAGATTCCCCCTTACCACAGCTTCCTTAACTATTATTTACCCCTTAGCAAAATCATGAATCACCACCCTGTCATTTTTAATTAATTTTTTTGACATAGTTTTGATCTTAGTAGGTTTGAAGGTTATTTTTGGAACAGACACAAGTGCATGGGTAGTTGGTTTTGGAGATGAAGGTCCAGTATAGGTGGAAATTGCAGGTACAATAATAGCAGATGACGATGGTGTAGGTACAGTAGAGGGTATAGGTGGAGATGTAACTGTAAGCACGTGATTTTTTGCCCTATATGAGAATTACTCCCAAAAAATTCAAAAATAAAATGATTTTCCTTGGTGTGCCATTTTGTGATATTTTTGGATAATTATTTGTATTTGTCTGTGCATGTTTATTTGTTAAATTAATAAAAATACAAAAAATATGTCGCATTTTGCATGTAGGATTTAATTCTATAATTGTTACTAATTAAGTTTGTTTTACAAAAATTAAAAATTACAAAAATAGGCATCTTTTGCATTTTTAGCATTTAATGTCCAATTATACAATTTTATGCTTAATTATTACTTAATTGTGCGTTAATTGTTATTGGGAGTTAATTTGCACTTTTATAACATAATTTAGTTCTTAATAATAATTTAAGTATTTTTATAATTTAGTTTTGGAAAAATAAAAGAAGAAAGAGAGCGAAAACATAAAGAAAATCGGAATTGGGCCTCTTCTTCAATTTCAAACCACGAGCCCAAAAAATTGTCCAACCTTTCCCCATGACCCGGTTCATCTCCACGCGGGTCGACCCGGTCCGCCCCATTAACCCAAATACCCAACACCCCTATCTTCATTTTTTTTTCATTTTTGGTCCAACACAAAACAAAACACCAAAAAAAACCCTAAACTAAACCCATCTGCCCCCCACCTTTTCTTCTTCTTCTCCAAACTCTAAAACACACAACCATGGCAGCCTTTCCACCTCCTCACGCCCAGAACAAGCTCCAACACCATCATCGAATGAGCTCCAAACGACCATCGTCGCTGCCTCGTCGAGCTTGAGCATGAGCTCGCATGGTCGTTGGTCGCCATGCCTTTAGCTTCACCTGCTGTTCGACGACCATGCTGCCCCCAGCTCCACCATAACACCATCATTGCCCTTGCTTCATCTTCTTCGTCGAAGGCAACACCTTGCCATGAATGACCCCTCAAGCTCTAGCTTCAAACGACGACTGCCCCCCTTCTTCGACGCTGCTGCTGCCCGCGTCCACCATTTAAACAACCAAACGACCTACTGCGTCTGCTTCTGCCTTCTGCTTCATTCTTCTCCGCCAAAACGATCAGTTGCGCCATGGACGACCACTTCGCCATGGCTGCTACGTCCATGGAGTCTGATTCTTCTTTCTCGATGTTCCTTCTTCTTCCAGCTTTGTCAGCATTCGAGGGGAGTTCGTTACTGCTGCTGCTCACGTTTCTTCTTCTGCTCCCCACTGCTTTTGCTTTCTTCTTCATCTTCTCCGTTTCGTCAAAGTTCGAGGGTTTTTCGTTGAGTCGAGGTCCGGTACGTCGAGTTTTCTGTCCGAGTTTTCCATTTCCGTTCATCGTTGATCATTTCTGGTTAGTTGGATTTTGAGTTCCATTTCTGTCCGTATTTTGTTTTTGATATTCTCAAATCTAAAATTGGTAAATGTTTGTTTTATTCATTATTTTGTGAATTTTTCAGTTTGTTTCATGTTTGTTTCATTCTTCTTATTTATTGTTTAGGTAAAAGTTGTTAATTTAATGTTGGTTAAATACAAATTGAAGTTTAATTAATTATTTCTTCAATTTGTTTCATGTGTTTTATGTATTTTTCAGAAATTGTTAATATTGTTAAATTCAAGTTTAAGTTCATAATTGTTTCTTCGTCGATCTTGTTATTTGTCTAAAAGAATTTAGTTGTAATAGGGAAATATGTTGGTTTAATCGTTTGAATCCGTCATGTTTGTTGTTTAAAATGGATTTAATTCATGTTCATCTTGGTTTGAAGTTTATTTTAATCCAGTGACTTAATGTGAGTTTATATTTTGGTTTTTGATTCTTTGATGAATCATGTATTGTGTTGTTAATATTGTTGTTTCATTACTCATCCATTTTTTGTCTAAGTTAATCAGGATTGGTTCCCGATATAGTTAATTTATTTCCATTAATTTGGAGTTGTGTTGTTCATCTGTGTTCATATGATTTGTGTTTGAATTTGTGTAGAATTGGTCATACTGGCTATATTTTGGTTGAGTTTGATTGATTGATTTGTTATAGCTGATGGGGGTAGTTTGGTAAATTGCAGTACGTTCAGGGGTAAGATGGTAATTGCAATAAGGTCGGAGGGGTAGTTTGGTAATTAAACATTTTTGTAATTCTTTATGTCAAGCATGGGGGACAAAATTTAATGGGGTGTGGGTGATATAATTGTTTATGTTAGGCATGGGAGACAAGATGTAGTGGAGGAGAATATGGTAATTGTTTATGGTAGGCATGGGGGACAAAATATAATGGGTTGGATTGATATATTTGTTTAATGTAATGGAGGATGAGTGAGAAGATGGTGGGTTTGGTAGGAGAAAGTGGTGGTTTTATTAATTGATTTAAGTGTTTGGGATGGGAAATAAAGAGAGGACTTGAATCAGATTTAAGGGGGGAGAAGAGAGAAGAAAATTTTAAGAGAGAGAAAATTCCGAAAAAATACTAAGAATTTAGAAAAAAAAACATTCTTGAAATTCAAAAAAAGAAGAGTATACACCTGATATATAATCCAAATATTCTGATATACGGATTTAGAAATTAAGGGTTAAACACTAACTAGTTTTTCAAAATCTGAAAAGATTCCCTTTGCTTCTGTCCGTTGACTGTTGTTGTTGTTTCTGTATTTTTGTCTTGATTTTAAATCTATCACTAAGTTTCTCGTTGTTGGTTGTTACTGGTTGCTGGGGTTGTTGTTGTTGTATGCTACTGAATTTTTGTTGATCTCCCTTTTCTTTTGCTTCCAATATCAGGTACACAACTGACACGTTGATTATTGTAAACTGAAACAGGAAGCATGAATGCGAAAAAATGAAGAGTTGAAGTTCTAAATTTATTTTAATTATATTCTGAATTTTATTTGTATATATAAATTATTTAGCTTACAAAATCAGAAATATGTAGCTATTTAATATATATAGTGGAACATCTGACGATAGCTTAACGGTTGAACTATCTATATATTGCCTAAAAAATAAATGAATGGTGTAGCAACTCCGTCTAGTTAAAAATCAAACGAATAGGCCATTTCGGAACTTGTAGGAATATTGTTTAGTTAAATAATATTAGTTAATTTCAGCATGTAAATGGTTTAGGATTAAAATTAGATTGCTAAGTTTTTTTTTTTTTAATTTGACAAACTGAGAACATGCCTAGTATAATGTAACTAGGTAGTAACACGTGAATAAGACGCCCAGGTCTAGTTTTATGTCATACACGTTGGGCCTGAGCCGGCATTGGCCACGGACTGCCCTGCTTGCATCATTTTCAGAATTTATGAATCATATTCGAAACCCAACTATAATAACTCAAGCATGTAAATAAATTAAGATCTTTTCTCTTTCATTTTATAGAGACATAATAGAAAAATGTAGTCATTGTAGGTTTATCCTTTCATAAAATGAGACGAGCCTCACCAAATAAAACAATGCAAATTGCGGGGCCCTCAATAACTGGTCACAATAAAATACTTAGAATTTGGGATGGACTGTTTAGTGAATTTCACTGCCTTCCCCAAAGACAATAAACGCGTTAGACTCTTTAGGCGCGACTTAATTAAATTACATTCTTAAACTCGGGTGCGCATTTATGTGACCCAAATTCAAATCTCAACGGAGTCGGAATGTATTAACAACCATGGGTACATTGACTGTGACGTGGTTCGAGACGCATTTTCACGACGTTGCAATTCTATAAAAATGATAATAATAAAAGCGGTTTAAACTTAATGAAAACACATAAGTAATAACATGTATTAAATCAGTTATCTAGCCATTATAACAATTTAAGCGGCCGTGCTAGAACCACGGGATTCGAGGGTACCTAACACCTTCCCTCGGGTCAACAGATTTCCTTACTTAGAATTTCTGGTTCGCAGACTTCATTTGGAAAGTCGAATATTTTCCTCGATTTGGGATTCAAGAAAAACCGATGACTTGGGACGCCAAAAGCCAAACCTTTCCCAAGTGGCGACTCTGAATTAAATAAATAATCCCATTTCGAATATTGTCACTTAAATTGGAAAAAACTCCCTCGCGCATTTACCCTTCGGGGCGGGTGCGCAAGAAGGAGGTGTGACAGCTCTGGCGACTCTACTGGGGACTAGAACCCAGAACGTTTGTTCAGGGTTCAGAATTCGAGCTTAGAATAATTGTTATATTTGGCTCTATTATCTGATCTTTATTACATGTTTTGGCATAATGTGCTAAATGTTGTCTTTTACCGCTTTGATATTATCTGAACTGTATATAAACTGTGCCTAAACCCTTCTCTTTTCACCTCCGGGGATGTGCTTAGTGGTTGAGACTCCCTATTCTGTTAGTGTTAATACCCTGAAATTAAAAAAAAAAGAGGCTCAGACAAGTTACGAAGCTGGATGGCCTTTTGGTTCCCGGTAAGTTGCCCCCTCCTCGACTTGAGTTGTCCTCTCGGGTACACAGTCTAGAACATATACCCAGGTTATAAACCTAGTATAACAAAACCTCATGCCGGATCCCTAGTAGGAACGCTTACTTGCATCATGTTGCATTTGACATAGGGGACTCAACACAGGGGTTGGGTCCGTCTAGGACAGGCAACCTGAAATGAAAAGACCATCATGCTGCATCCTGTTTGTTTGTCGCATTTATTTGCTTCAGATCTGCATGCTGACCGATTTAAAAAAAAATCAAAAAAAATCAAAAAAAAAATAGCAGCGTAGGGAGATAATTACCTATTTTTGGAAAAATAAAACCAATGTCCAAGTAGTGTCGAAACCTCACCGGAATTTTCTAAAAAAAAAAGAAAAAAAATTGAAAACAAAATTGGTCTTTTAGTTTGATTTATTATTAAAAAAACATATAAAAAATATATTGGTGAAAAATCAAAAAAAATATATATTTTATTTAAAAGTAAAAGGGGGAAAAATTCAAAATTCAAAAAAAAATGTTGTTTCTTTTGTAGTGTCTCTTTTATAAATTAAAACTAATAGTCCAAATACTTCCTTAAAAAGATTTTCTTTGGTTTTATCTCTTTTCAAAAAATAATATAAAAAAATATAAAAATCCAGAAAAATATTTTTTTTCTTTTCTTTAAAAGATCGTATTTAGAAGGGGTTTAGTTTATTTACTCTACGCTTGATCAAGATCGAACTACGCCGGTTTGATTCTCACAGGGTGTGAGATTCGTAGGCAACCCTCATCGGGTTCAACCTCCCTTTTTTCAGAAATAGCCAAAATGTCAGAATTTTAACTTCATCATAAATGAGTAGGGTGATGCCGTTTTGTCAAGAATAGCCGAATGTTCCTGAAAGGGACGCCGGAAAGCTGACTTTGCACAAACAGCCATTTTTGGTCATTTTGAACTTTGACCAATTTGCCCGACAGCCTTGGAATCCTCGTCCCCGAGGCTCTGTGAGGCCATGTTCCCAATGTGGGGTCACCATTCTAAAAATAAATAAAAATAAATCAAGTGATGTTTTTGTTGTCAAAAACAACCGAATGTTCCCGAAACGGACGGCGGAAGGCTGACATTGCATAAACGGTCATCTTTGGTCATCGTTTTTGATTTTTGACCGGTTGATCCTCGCATCCTTAAAATCTTCGTTCCTGAAGTGCTAAAAGGCCGCATTTGAAAACTGAGTCCATTATTTTGAAAACAAAATCTTTAAAAAAAAAACATAGATAGTTTTATTTTTTGAGTCTAATAAAAGTTTTTCGTTGGCATAATCACCTTAATAAATGTGCAGGATGAGCACGATACAAAACAAACCCTTTTCGATAATGACCAAGATCCCTTTTGAGTTGCGATTATGGTAGAATGACCTAGGCAAGGAAGGGCAAGACAAAGTAAAGAAATATCTGAAAGATCTCCCGGATTTACTAGACATCCAGCCTCGGGGTGATATTATCAGATCATTGGTCACTTGCTGGGATTCGGCACACAATGTATTTCATTTCTCGGACTTTGAGCTCACCCCTACATTGGAAGAAATAGCGGGATACATCGGAAGTGATGAAGCTCCGTTAAGGTTCAAGTACTTGATTGCTCCTAGGGCCGTCACGGTACACCAGTTTCTGGATTTCTTAAAAATACCCCGAACATTTCACCATCCCGATCTCGCCAAAGGTTTCTGCAGTCTCCGCCTCATATATGCTAGATATGGCCACGTGGGTGGGTTCAATAAGCCAGACTTCAAACTATGCAGTAGAGGTAACCGACAAAAGTGGGATGAACACAGGCTGGTAGCTTTTATGATAGCTTTTTGGGCCTTATAGTGTTCCCAAGGAAAGACGGAAACATCGATTTAAAAGTAGTTGGGGTCGTCAGTACCTTGCTCACCCATGATAAGAGTACTCTGGCGCCTATGATTGTGGCTGACATCTTCCGGGCTCTCACTTTTTGCCGAGCCGGGGGCGAATTTTTCGAAGGATGTAACCTATTGTTGCAAATGTGGATGATCATTTGTGCCACCGCTCCCCGCTCTTGGGTTATGGTTCGCCCGAGAAGACTTGTATTGGAGAATTCTACACAAGAATCGAAAGGGTTAATCTGCCCGAGGGAGTCACAGCTTGGACGTCATTCTTCCGAACTCTCACTGCCGACCAAATTCAGTGGACGCTCGGATGGCTGCCTATTGAGGAAATTATATACATGCCGGCAATCAGGCCCCACTTTCTGTTGATGGGACTTAAAAACATCCAACCCTATGTACCGTATCGGGTTTTGAGGCAACTTGGGAGGTATGAAGTAGTGCCAAAAGATGAAGACTTGAGTACCCAAGCGGTTGAAATCAGTCTGGACGGTCGGTTCCCCGAAGAAGAAGTTCGCCAGATCTGGAGTGAGTGTCAACATCTGACGGCAAACACTTGTGTGTTGGATATAGCTAAAGGAGAAGTCTCCCCGGGGTATCACGCCTGGTTTAGGGGTGACATATCCTACGAGAGACCAGCTAAAAGACCTCATCTCAGAGATTTCGCTGAGTCATCCCAGGAGCAATGGAACTGGTTAGCAAAGGAGAAAGATTATCGGACAGAGATCGGTGAGTTGAAACAACAGGTTGAAAGTCTGAAATTCAATAACAGTATGCAGGTCGCTGCATATCGAGGCGAAAAGAATAGATTGGCCCAAGAAAATAAAGAACTTGGGGCCCAAATCCAGAAATTGAGAATGGCTCTTGATAAACAACCAAGGAGTCGATCAGACGAGCAGTTGATAAAAGGGCTGAGAAGTGAAGTCAGGGAATGGCGAGATGGTTTAGAAGAGTCTGAAAACGTCATGGCAGAGCTCAAAGTACAGTGGAGAACAAGAGCAGATAAGCATCGCCGATACTTGAATCAATTGAAACACGACCACGAGAAAACTCTTTCCAACATGAAGAGAAAAGTGGCTGCACGTGAGGTTAAAGCAGTTGAGCAGGTCGAGGATTTCCAAATCGAAAGCAGACACTGTTACGACTTGTTGGCCCAACTAGAGGTAGAAGCACGACAACTGAAAAATCAGCATATGCAGGATTCTCAAGCGTTAAAAACATGCAGTGACCAGATAAAACGCCTGTTTATAGAAAAGAGGCAAACCAGGGACAAGATTAGGACCATTGCCCATGCCATCATCAGAAGGTGTCTACGGTGTGAAAACATGACCAGTATTACTGTTCTCTCGGCAGTGATGGTTTATGTTAAGCAGACCATGCATGAGCTGGAACAACTTGAAAGGGATCTCACACCTAAGACCGCGGCGAGGCCGAACGATGCCCCGCGGGCACCAATTTTCGAAACCTTAATGCATTCATAGGTCGAGTCTGTATCTTAGCATCTTCGGTCCATCTTTTCGCATCAGGGTGCATTAGTCCGTTTGAGTCTGTACTTATTTTCAAGGTTTGTTATTTCCCCTTGTAATAAATTGAGTCTCTTGTACTTACTTGGTTGTAATAGATTGATTCAGTAATAAATCTGTGCTTCTTTTACACCCATCTGTTTTGAACTACGCAAGATCTGATTCACACGGCATCGTGATATGTAGGCAATCCTCATTGGATCCGGTCACATTTTTTACTACAAATAATGAAAACAATAATAATAGAAAAAAAACAAAGAAAGAAAAATGGTGATAAATAAAAGGAAAGCCTAAGGAGAAGCCGGAATGACGCATGTCTTTGTTGCAAGCATGTAGAAACTCACCTAACTGTATAGGTGCATCACACCCCAATGTGAGATTACCTGTCTGTTATTTGTGTCAAACTAACCATTTGTTTGCTGATAAGTTCAGGTTCCTAGAAAAGTGGTTTGGTTTTGTGGTAATCTGGCCTCTCATTCGTACTTCACGAGATCAAAAGGAAACGTTCAGCCACCCGTCGTTAAATCAAGAGGAAGTGCTCATACATACTTCACAAGGTCGAAAGGAAGTGTCGAAATGTCTTCAGAAGTTCCTCTGCCAACGATTCCTATTTCGGAGGAAAGTTCAATCTCAGCCATCCCAACTTTTGAGTCAGCAACGGTCGAGGAAAATATAATTCTACGTCTCCGCATGATGGAAATGTGGGACGCCTAGGCCAATGGAAAAGAGCCACCAAGTGCGATCCCTGGATTCTCTGAGCTTTTTCCTAGGGCAAGTGGGACCTCCAACATCCCCACAAGTTATCCAAATACCCCACCGGGATTTCCTACCATCTCAACCTACTTTACTGGAACACCTTCTGAGTCTCGCCCCCAGGTTTTAGCTGCCGGTGCAGTTTCAAACATATTCACTGCTCCACCTTGTTCAGCCACGGCACAACCTGTTTTACCCAGGCCTAACTTCGATTCATCATCATTCACATTTCAAGCACCACCTCTTCCATTGGAACCTAGCCAGTTCACTACCAACGCTTACCCTCAGCCGTCTCGGTACGAGTTTATCGCAGGACAGGAGAAAGCCGAGAAAACGCTTAAACAAGAGGAAATGACCAGAAAAATGAGAAGCATGGAGCAAACTCTAAAAAATATACAGGGTCTGAGCGGGCAAAAAAGCGTATCTTACGCTGACCTGTGCATGTTCCCGCACGTACATCTGCCCTTGGGTTTCAAAACCCCAAAGTTTGAGAAATATGACGGGCATGGGGACCCCATAGCCCACCTCAAAAGGTACTGCAACCAGTTGCGGGGAGCGGGCGGAAAAAAAGAACTTCTTATGGCTTACTTTGGAGAAACTTTGATCGGCATTGCTTCTGAATGGTATACGGATCAGGAAGTATCTCGTTGGCACATTTGGGACGACTTGGCTAGGGATTTTGTCAGGCAGTTTCAATATAACATCGACATTGCCCCCGACAGGAATTCATTGTCAAATCTAAAGAAGAAACCTTCGGAGAGCTTCCGAGAATATGCTGTCAAATGGCGCGAACAAGCAGCCAGAGTCAAACCTCCGATGGATGAAACAGAAATGGTCAGTGTTTTCCTTCAAGCCCAAGAGGCTGATTATTATCAAAACATGATGTCTGCATTGGGAAAGCCGTTTGCTGAAGCTATCAAAATCGGTGAAATGGTGGAGAATGGGTTAAAAACAGGGCGAATCTTGAGTCAGTCTGCTATAAGGGCCACCTCCCAAGCAATCCAAGGCGGGTCTGGAGGAGGAGCAAACCGAAAGAAGAAGGAAGAAGCATCAATGGCAACTTCGAGTGTAAGAAAACCCCATCCATCCAGATTTCATTTCTCTGAAAGAGCCCCGCAACACTACTACCCCCATCAAGATGCGGCCTATGCTATGAACCTTCAGCCCTACACAGTAATGAATGCACAACCATATATTAGGCCACAACAACAATTTCACCAAAAGCGAGCTCAATTTCCAAGAAATCAACCTCCCCACCAAGCTCAGTATAATCCCCGACCTCCACAAAATAATCTCCCCTACAACGCCCGCACTCGAGAGCCGCCCAGGAAAATGGACTTCACACCTATTGGTGAGTCATATTCCAACCTTTTCCCTAAATTGGTCTAAATGGGTTTGTTACAACCCGTACCCCCAAATAGGCAAAACCCAGAGTCACCCTCTTACCAACCTGGTGCCCGATGTGCCTATCATTCCGGAGTGGAAGGGCATGACACTGAGAGCTGTTGGACTTTGAAAAGGGTTGTTGAAAACCTCATAGAATAAAAGCAAATAGTGTTAAAGGACGAAGACATTCCTAATGTGACCAATAACCCGTTACCGGCTCACAACAATGGACCGATTATTGGGATGATCTGCGAAGATAAAGAGTTTGATCCTGTCTTGAAAGCCATCATTGCAATCGCCGACTTTGAGAAAAAGCCCAAGACGTATGCAAATCAAGAAAAGGGGGACAAGAAGAGTAAATCCCCCCTCAAAACACAGAAAAAGTAGTGGAAACCAAAACTGAGGTAGTACCCTCGAAAGATGCCGTCCTTTATGTCCCCCGAGGTTCGAAGAAAGGACAAGTGATATTGAGCCCTCCAAGAAGGTTTGAGCTGAACAAAGGATCTAAAATGTATGTTCCCAAAGGGACCTATGCGGAACGGGGGCCAATAATTTAACCAAGGCTGAATGAGCCCGTGATTATTAGACGCGCGCCGCAGAGGCCCATGACAGATCCTACTACCGTCCCGTGGAATTATAGCAAGGCGGTAGTAACCTACAAAGGAAAAGAAATCCTGGGAGAAGTAAATGAAACTAACCCAACTGAGAAATACCTCAACCTGGAGGAGTTGAATGATTCTACAAAGAGGCGTTTCCCACTCAAGAAACCAGTTAGTGCCGAGGAAGCGGAAGAGTTTTTCAGGAAAATGAAAACTGTGGACTACGAGATAATTGACCAACTTTGAAAGTCTCCCGCTCAGGTCTCGTTGTTGTCTCTATTAATGAATTCAACTGAGCATCAGAAAGTGTTGATCAAGACCCTCAACGAAGCTTACGTCCCAATTGAAACTACCGTGGAACAGCTAGAGAGGATGGCAGAAAGATTCTTCATGATCAATCAGATTTCCTTCAGCAAAAATGATCTGCCCCCGGAAGGGGCCGCTCACAACAAGGCCCTTCACCTAACAGTTAAATGTGAAGGGTACTATGTGAAGAGGGTCATGCTGGATGGCGGGTCCGGAGTAGATATCTGTCCCCTTTCGACTCTGCAAAGAATGGAGATCGAGACAGGGAGAATCAGGTCCAACAGCGTATGTGTTCGTGCCTTTGACGGCATCAAAAGGGACACCCTAGGTGAGATCGATTTGATTTTGACTATTGGACCTGTGGATTTTGAGGTGACCTTTCAGGTCCTAGATATGGATACTTCTTACAATTTCTTTCTAGGAAGGCCTTGGATTCATGCGATGGAAGCCATACCTTCTACTCTCCACTAGATGGTAAAATATGTATATGAAAATTAAGAGATTATAGTCCACAGAGAGGATGAGCATTCAATTTATCGAGACCCGTCGGTTCCATGCCTCAAAGCTAAGGAAGGTAGTGAACACATAGTCTATCAAGTTTTCGAGGTTGTGGTCGCAGACCAATGCGAAGAAGGAAGCCCATACCCTCAACCTTTTCTCTCAAAAGCGTCAGTTATGGTTGCCAAGGAAATGATCAGGCATGGTTATAAACCAGAGAAGGGACTCGGGGCATCATTGCAAGGTATCACCGAACCTATCACCTTACCTGCCGCCGGAAAGTTCTTCAGTGTTGGTTTTTACGCCGAAGAAGCTGACGTAATGTGGGCAAACCAATGGAAGAGCAATGGTTGGGTTTTATCTCAGCCAATTCCACATCTTTACAGAATATTCATCAGATCCAAGTACAATGAAGAAAGAGAGGATGAGACCTTCACGACCGAGGAAATTGAAGAAATCTGTGGGGTTATGAGGCAAATGCTGTATGAAATCCATATGGTTCAGCCGGGAGAAGGCTCGAGCACCGCTGAGGTGCTTTACATGGGGCCTGGTGCCAAATCGCAAAACTGGAAGGCTACTCCGTTTCCGATCAAGCGGGAATCCTGGTAGACCAGTCTTGCCACCTTTTTTGCATCACGAGTTATTTTGGGGTGTAACTCGAATGATTTCCTTTTAGTTTCCTGTCCTTAAATTCTGATGTAAACCCTATTATCTTCAAAATTCAATGAAATGAAATTAATATTTCATCTTATTTATTCTCTCTGATTTTTTTTTATTTTTTTGTTTTATTTATTTCATTTCTAATAATTCGGTTTTAAATAACATGACATGCTTGCGGACTTCATGCCCGGATCCAAACATGCAGTCTAGCTGCGAAATAATGAACCAAGAAATGGAATACGATGAAGAAGAGGCTTTTAAGGAAATAAATCGAGAATTGGAACACTTTGAGAACAAACCTAAGCCGAATCTGAATGACACCGAACCGGTTAATTTGGGAACTCTTGAGGAAATCCGAGAGACCAAAATAAGCATTCACACGGACGAGAGAACGCGAGACGCGATAATTCAACTCCTTTTTGAATTTAAAGATGTGTTTGCTTGGTCATATGATGGCATGCCAGGATTAGGCGTTGATCTAGTGGTGCATAAGTTGCCAATTCACCCTGATTGTCCTCCAGTTCAACAAAAGCAAAGAAAGTTCAAAACTGATGTCAGTGACAAGATTAAAGAAGAAATCACCAAGCAGCTGAAAACAGGATTAATTCGGGTAGTCCAGTACACCACGTGGTTGGCGAATGTAGTTCCAGTGCCGAAAAAAGATGGGAAGACTTGGGTATGTGTGGATTATCGAGATTTGAACAGAGCGAGTCCTAAAGACAATTTCCCATTGCCTAACATCCACATCCTTGTTGATAATTGTGCCAAACATGAGATCCAGTCTTTCGTAGATTGTTACGCTGGATATCATCAGGTGTTGATGGATGAAGAAGACGCCGAGAAGACTGCCTTCACTACACCATGGGGGACTTATTGTTACCGGGTTATGCCATTCGGTCTGAAGAATGCTGGGGCAACTTACATGAGAGCCATGACTGCCATTTTTCATGACATGATACATCAAGAAATAGAGGTGTATGTGGACGACGTGATAATCAAGTCCAGGACTCGGGACAATCATATCCAAGACTTGAGGAAATTCTTCGAGAGACTGAGAAAGTACGACTTGAAGCTGAACCCGGCCAAATGCGCCTTCGGAGTCCCATCAGGCAAGCTTTTGGGTTTCATAGTAAGCAGGAGAGGTATAGAGTTAGATCCAACAAAGATAAAATCTATCAGAGATCTACCTCCCCCAAGAACGAAGAAAGACGTGATGAGTCTGTTGGGCAGGTTAAACTATATCAGTCGATTCATTGCCCAGCTTACTAGCACGTGTGAGCCCATATTTAAGCTATTAAGGAAGGATGCAGTGATCAAATGGACGGTGTCAAGACGCCTTTGACAAGATCAAAGAATATCTTTTAAATCCCCCAGTTTTGGTCCTGCCAGAGCCAGAGAGACCCATGTTCTTGTATCTGACAGTCTTGGAAAATTCTTTCGGTTGCGTCCTCGGGCAACATGACATAACCGGAAAGAAGGAGTAGGCGATCTACTAGTTGAGCAAGAAATTTACCGGCTACGAGGCCAAGTACACTCTGCTGGAAAGAACGTGTTGTGCTTTGACGTGGGTTGCTCAAAAATTGAGACATTATCTTCAAGCTCACACTACTTACCTCATAAGCAGGCTGGATCCTTTGAAGTATATATTTCAGAAAACAATGCCTACTGGAAGACTGGCCAAGTGGCAAATCTTGCTTACTGAATTTGACATAGTCTATGTCACCCGCACAACAATGAAAGCCCAGGCATTAGCAGATCATTTGGCCGAAAATCCGGTTGATGAGGAATACCAGCCATTGAGTACTTATTTTCCAGATGAAGAAATAAATACCATAGAAGTGGTCTCGGAAAACACTCACGTTTGGAAGATGTTCTTTGATGGGGCCGTAAACGCCAAAGGTGTAGGAATAGGGGCAATCTTGATCTCACCTGCTGGTCAACATTATCCGGCTACAGCTAGGCTTCGTTTCTTTTGCACGAACAATACAGCTGAATATGAAGCCTGCATCATGGGCATGAATATGGCGATCGATCAAGATGTTGGGGATTTGTTGATTATGGGGGATTCTGATTTGATTATCCGGCAAGCCCAGGGTGAATGGGAAACTCGAGATGTCAAGCTTATTCCTTACCGGCAGCACGTAGAGGATCTCAGCAAGCGGTTCAGATCAGTAGAGTTCAGGTATATCCCGTGATGTCACAATGAATTAGCCGATGCACTTGCCACTTTAGCTTTAATGTTACCTTATCCAGGCAACGCCCACATCGATCCCTTGGAAATCCAAATCAGGGAAAGGCATGGTTACTGCAATGTCATCGAGGCCGGACCAAGTATCCAACCATGGTACCAGGATGTTAAGAGGTTCTTGAAAACACAAGAATACCCCGAACATGCTACTGGAGATCAGAAGAGAACTATTAGGCGGCAGGCAAGTGGATTCTTTTTGAGCGGTGAGATATTGTATAAAAGAAACCCTGATCTCAACTTATTAAGATGTGTTGACGCCGAAGAAGCAGGCAGAATCATGCATGAAGTACACGCAGGAGTGTGTGGACCTCATATGAACGGGTATGTTTTGGCAAAGAAAATCCTTCGGGCCGGGTATTACTGGATGGCCATGGAAAAGGACTGTTTCAGCTTCGTTCGAAAGTGTCATCAGTGTTAGGTGCATGGAGATCTAATTCATGCACCTCCCACAGAACTGCATCCCATGTCTGCACCTTGGCCATTTGTTGCCTGGGGTATGGATGTCATTGGTCCGATTGAGCCCAAAGCTTCAAATGTGCACATATTCATATTGGTCGTTATCGACTACTTCACAAAATGGGTCGAGGCTGTCACTCTCAAATCAGTCACTAAGAAAGCCATGGTGGATTTCATACATTCAAATTTTATCTGTCGTTTCGGTATTCCTGCAACTATAATCACAGATAATGCAGCAAACCTGACTAGTCATTTGATGGAGGATGTGTGCGAACAGTTCAAAATAACGCATAGGAATTCCACTCCTTATCACACCAAGGCCAACGGCGCTGTTGAAGCGGCGAACAAAAACATCAAGAAGATTTTGAGGAAGACAACCCAGAGTTCCAGACAATGGCATGAGCAGTTACCTTTCGCCCTGCTGGGATATCGCACTACAGTACGCACATTAGTAGGGGCAACCCCATACTTGTTGGTTCACGGGACCTAGGCTGTAATACCGGCAGAGGTAGAAATCCCTTCTCTCCGGATCATTGTTGAAGTTGAAATTGAAGACAGTGAGTGGGTCAAAACCCGTTTGGAACAGTTAACACTGATCAATGAAAAGGGAATGGTTGCGGTTTGTCACGGGCAGTTGTACCAACAAAGAATGGCCCGTGCTTACAACAAGAAAGTGCGACCCAGGAATTTTGAAGTAGGTCAACTGGTGTTAAGGCGCATTCTTCCACATCACCAGGAAGCGAAAGGAAAATTTGCTCCTAATTGGAAAGGTCCATACATCATCAGGAAGATATTGCCCAGGGGAGCATTATATCTAGGTGATATTGAAGGAAAAGATCCTGACACAGCCGTGAATGCATATGCAGTAAAAAGATACTATGTCTGAACTTGCTCTGACGATGTTTTTGCACATTTGAGAGGACGAAGGCTTTCATTCCCGCTACCCAAACACTTAAATCCTTTGCTAACCCTTTGAGCCGTTTACCTTTCTTTCATTACCCTCTTTGGAACCCGGAAGTGCTAGTTAAAAAAAAACAAAAAAAAACCAAAGTTTCCTGAACTACGTTTGACTTGATTCCAAAAGGATACGTAGGCAGCCTCTCTATGGGGTTCAGTCACACCAAAACAAAAATCCAAAAGTCCCCCAAAAGTGAAACTGGGGTAGAAGTTATAATGGTTCGGCAATGATCCTGCCCAAAAGGTTCCAAAGTTGTAGTTCAATCCAAATTCTTTTCACCCCAAACCTTGTTCAAGTCCTTCTGATCTATCGGCAAAGCGTTTCAAAACGGGAGGATGGAGTTATTTGGATTTGATACAACAAAATGAGAGTAATAAAATGAGAGAGTCTTACTGGTGAAAACCCATACGGGCACCGTAAGGCGACGACGAGCAGAGAAATCAAAATGAGAGAGTCTTGTTAGTGAAAACTCATGACGAGCACTATAAGGCGACGGTAAGAAGAGAAATGAGAGAGGTCGGCTAGCGAAAACTCGCAAAGGGCGCTGTCGGCCGAAAGAGGATTTCACCACAGAAGGTTCTGGCAAGGTTCCCTGGTTTGGAAACATAGATCCGTTTGGTTCGTGAGAAAATGTAGGTTCGTGAGAGTCGGGCATCCAGTCCAATAAGCAGGTTATGTCAATTTAAAGCCAGCATGCACCTCAGATAAGTCTTTCTTTTCTTCGAAAAGGATGCTTCTCTTTTTAAATTCATTTCCTCGCTCTTTGTTTACTTTTCTTTGGATTCCTTTTCGGTTTAACCCGAAGCCCCAAAACATGCTAGAAAGAAAAGGCGGCAGGACTGGTTTCACAGGGCTCTGTCTAGCAAGAGGTGGAGAACATACCCGGCCTCAGTGATGCGTCAGTCCAATCCCGACTGATCGTGGCGTTTGATTACCTCAAAATCCCCAAGCAGAGCGAGACGGAAGAAACCGAGCCGTACACGCACAAATCATCGTGAAATCCTAAAATATTGAGTCTTATCAGTTTGAAACGAGGTCGCCTTGGAAGCCAATCAATGGCGAATTTTCTCAACAGAAATGAGGCTTGGGACCAAGAAAAACAATGAAGGCCACAAAACCGACCACAATTTCAAACTAACAATTTTCCTTTGTTTGAAGGTGAAGCATTTGCAATACAAAACGAACTAAGCAGGAAGCAGGTACAACCCTGCGAGAGGCAGGTGCACCCAAAAGGAAATGCGCAAGGATTAGAAATGGCTATGCTGCAATAATCAACCCAAAAGGGAAGTCTCCTCCCGATTCTTTCCTACATTTTTTTTCCTAACCCAATGATTTCCCCGGCATAACCCGAGGACTCTCTCCCTTTTCCGGCATAACCAGATGATTTCCCCGGCATAACCCGAGGACGTTTTCCCTTTTCCGGCATAACCCGATGATTTCCCTGGCATAACCCGAGACTCTTTCCCTTTCCCGGCATAACCCATGGACCTCCCTGGCATAACCCAGTGACCTCTTTCCCTTTTCTGGCATAACCCGATGATTTCCCAGTCATAACCCGAGGACCTCTTTCCCTTTTCCGGCATAACCCGATGACTTACCCGGCATAACCCGAGGACTTTTTCCCTTTTCCGGCATAACCCAGTGAATCTTCCTGGCATAACCCGTGGACCTCCCTGGCATAACCCAGGGACCTCTTTCCCTTTCCCGGCATAACCCATGGACCTCCCTGGCATAACCCAGGGACCTCTTTCCCTTTCCCAGCATAACCCGTGGACCTCCTTGGCATAACCCAGAGACCTTTTTCCCTTTTCCGGCATAACCCGATGACTTCTCCGGCATAACCCGTTGAATCTTCCCGGCATAACCCGATGACTTCCCCGGCATAACCTGAGGACTCTTTCCCTTTCCCGGCATAACCCGATGACTTCCCCGGCATAACATGATGAATCTTCCCGGCATAACCCGTGGAACATTCCCGGCATAACCCGATGACTTCCCCGGCATAACCCGATGAATCTTCCCAGCATAACCCGTGGACCTTTTTCGGCATAACCCGATGAATCTTCCCGGCATAACCCGTGGACCCTTCACGGCATAACTCGTGAACCTCCCTGGCATAACCCAGAAGCCCTTTTTCCTTTTCTCCCGGCATAACCCGGTCAGTTTTCCAGCATAACCTGGCAATCCTCCCAATTTAGGGCTCCGATCCCTAAGTTGAGCAAGTTTCCATTTAGCCAGCATTAGAGCTCCACTCCCTGAACTGAGCGTTCTTCTGTTTAGCCAGCCTTAGGGCTCCAATCCCTGAACTGAGCGTTTTTCTGTTAAGCCGACATTAGGGCTTCAATCCCTAAGTTGTGCATTTTTACCTTTTGCGACATTAGGGCTCCAATCCCTGAGTTGCGCTTTGTAGACTAGGGTTTTTCCAATCCCCTCATCAGTGCATGGATCGAGACGACCTACGGGATGAGTCTCAATCCAGAATAAAGAAAAGAAGAAGAGAACAAAAGAAAAAAAAATGATGTTCCCACATATTGGAACAAACAAAGGGCAGGTCGCTCAAAAAATTGGATCAAATTCCCGAGCTCCGCCAATCCCATTTCATTCAATACCGCAGAAATAAACAGGCGCCTACAACTTGCGAGCATCAAGATTCGGATCGAAGTCTACAAGTAGAATCAGCTAAGACCCAAGATCAAGTTGTAAAGGAATTATAGATAGGGATCTTGTAACTAGCAATTGACACGCACAAGTAGTTAGTTCAATTTCAATTTTTCTTTGGTTGTAATAAGGCGATCAGTAAAGCAACAGTGGCAACAACAACAACAGTAACAGCAAGCATCGCAATCCCAGGGTAGTCCCAGCTACCAAAGTTTTCCGAACTACACCATGATTCCTGTTCAGCCCAGGATATGTAGGAAACCTCTGAAGCAAAGGTTCGGTCAAATCTTTTTTAAAAAATGCTTCATACGGAGAACTCGGATGGGCAAAAATCGCTCACTTTATCTTTGCACGAAAACCCTTCGTGTCTTCGGGCAAAGAGGGGCAGCTGTAAGCATGTGATTTTTGCCCTATATGAGAATTACTCCCAAAAAAATCAAAAATAAAATGATTTTCCTTGGTGTGCAATTTTGTGATATTTTTGGATAATTATTTGTATTTGTCTGTGCATGTTTATTTGTTAAATTAATAAAAATACAAAAAAATATGTCGCATTTTGCATGTAGAATTTAATTCTATAATTGTTACTAATTAAGTTTGTTTTACAAAAATTAAAAATTACAAAAATAGGCATCTTTTGCATTTTTAGCATTTAATGTCCAATTATACAATTTTATGCTTAATTATTACTTAATTGTGCGTTAATTGTTATTGGGAGTTAATTTGCGCTTTTATAACATAATTTAGTTCTTAATAATAATTTAAGTATTTTTATAATTTAGTTTTAGAAAAATAAAAGAAGAAAGAGAGCGAAAACATAAAGAAAATTGGAATTGGGCCTCTTCTTCAATTTCAAACCACGAGCCCAAAAAATTGTCCAACCTTTCCCCATGACCCAGTTCATCTCCACGCGGGTCGACCCGGTCCGCTCCATTAACCCAAATACCCAACACCCCTATCTTCTTTTTTTTTCATTTTTGGTCCAACACAAAACAAAACACCAAAAAAAACCCTAAACTAAACCCATCCGCCCCCCCCCACCTTTTCTTCTTCTTCTCCAAACTCTAAAACACACAACCATGACAGCCTTTCCACCTCCTCACGCCCAGAACAAGCTCCAACACCATCATCGAACGAGCTCCAAACGACCACCGTCGCTGCCTCGTCGAGCTTGAGCATGAGCTCGCATGGTCGTTGGTCGCCATGTCTTCAGCTTCACCCGCTGCTCGACGACCATGCTGCCCCCAGCTCCACCATAACACCATCGTTGCCCTTGCTTCATCTTCTTCGTCGAAGGCAACACCTTGCCATGAATGACCCCTCAAGCTCTAGCTTCAAATGACGACTGCCCCCCTTCCTCGACGCTGCTGCTGCCCGCGTCCACCATTTAAACAACCAAACGACCTGCTGCGTCTGCTTTTGCCTTTTGCTTCATTCTTCTCCGCCAAAACGATCAGTTGCGCCATGGACGACCACTTTGCCATGGCTGCTACGTCCATGGAGTCTGATTCTTCTTCCTCGATGTTCCTTCTTCTTCCAGCTTCGTCAACATTCGAGGGGAGTTCGTTACTGCTGCTGCTCACGTTTCTGCTTCTGCTCCCCACTGCTTTTTCTTTCTCCTTCATCTTCTCCGTTTCGTCAAAGTTCGAGGGTTTTTCGTTGAGTCGAGGTCCAGTACGTCGAGTTTTCTGTCCGAGTTTTCCATTTTCGTTCATCGTTGATCATTTTTGGTTAGTTGGATTTTGAGTTCCATTTCTGTCCGTATTTTGTTTTTGATATTCTCAAATCTAAAATCGGTAAATGTTTGTTTTATTCATTATTTTGTGAATTTTTCAGTTTGTTTCATGTTTGTTTCATTCTTCTTATTTATTGTTTAGGTAAAAGTTGTTAATTTAATGTTGGTTAGATACAAATTGAAGTTTAATTAATTATTTCTTCAATTTGTTTCATGTGTTTTATGTATTTTTCAGAAATTGTTAAAATTGTTAAATTCAAGTTTAAGTTCATAATTGTTTCTTCGTTGATCTTGTTATTTGTCTAAAAGAATTTAGTTGTAATAGGGAAATATGTTGGTTTAATCGTTTGAATCTGTCATGTTTGTTGTTTAAAATAGATTTAATTCATGTTCATCTTGGTTTGAAGTTTATTTTAATCCAGTGACTTAATGTGAGTTTATGTTTTGGTTTTTGATTCTTTGATGAATCATGTATTGTGTTGTTAATGTTTTTGTTTCATTACTCATCCATTTTTGGTCTAAGTTAATCAGGATTGGTTCCCGATTTAGTTAATTTATTTCCATTAATTTGGAGTTGTGTTGTTCATCTGTGTTCATATGATTTGTGTTTGAATTTGTGTAGAATTGGTCATACTGGCTATATTTTGGTTGAGTTTGATTGATTGATTTGTTATAGCTGATGGGGGTAGTTTGGTAAATTGCAGTACGTTCAGGGGTAAGATGGTAATTGCAATAAGGTCGGAGGGGTAGTTTGGTAATTAAACATTTTTGTAATTCTTTATGTCAAGCATGGGGGACAAAATATAATGGGGTGTGGGTGATATAATTGTTTATGTTAGGCATGGGAGACAAGATGTAGTGGAGGAGAATATGGTAATTGTTTATGGTAGGCATGGGGGACAAAATATAATGGGTTGGATTGATATATTTGTTTAATGTAATGGAGGATGAGTGGGAAGATGGTGGGTTTGGTAGGAGAAAGTGGTGGTTTTATTAATTGATTTAAGTGTTTGGGATGGGAAATAAAGAGAGGACTTGAATCAGATTTAAGGGGGAGACGAGAGAAGAAAATTTTAAGAGAGAGAAAATTCCGAAAAAATACTAAGAATTTAGAAAAAAAAACATTCTTGAAATTCAAAAGAAGAAGAGTATACACCTGATATATAATCCAAATATTCTGATATACGGATTTAGAAATTAAGGGTTAAACACTAACTAGTCTTTCAAAATCTGAAAAGATTCCCTTTGCTTCTGTCCGTTGACTGTTGTTGTTGTTTCTGTATTTTTGTCTTGATTTTAAATCTATCACTAAGTTTCTCGTTGCTGGTTGTTACCGGTTGCTGGGGTTGCTGTTGTTGTATGCTACTGAATTTTTGTTGATCTCCTTTTTCTTTTGCTTCCAATATCTGGTACACAACTGACACACTGATTATTGTAAACTGAAACAGGAAGCATGAATGCGAAAAAATGAAGAGTTGAAGTTCTAAATTTATTTTAATTATATTCTGAATTTTATTTGTATATATAAATTATTTAGCTTACAAAATCAGAAATATGTAGCTATTTAATATATATAGTGGAACATCTGACGATAGCTTAACGGTTGAACTATCTATATATTGCCTAAAAAATAAATGAATGGTGTAGCAACTCCGTCTAGTTAAAAATCAAACGAATAGGCCATTTCGGAACTTGTAGGAATATTGTTTAGTTAAATAATATTGGTTAATTTCAGCATGTAAATGGTTTAGGATTAAAATTAGATTGCTAAGTTTTTTTTTAATTTGACAAACTGAGAACATGCCTAGTATAATGTAACTAGGTAGTAACATGTGAATAAGACGGCCCAGGTCTAGTTTTATGTCATACATGTTGGGCCTGGGCCTGCATTGGCAACGGACTGCCCTGCTTGCATCATTTTCAGAATTTATGAATCATATTCGAAACCCAACTATAACAACTCAAGCATGTAAATAAATTAAGATCTTTTCTCTTTCATTTTATAGAGACATAATAGAAAAATGTAGTCATTGTAGGTTTATCCTTTCATAAAATGAGACGAGCCTCACCAAATAAAACAATGCAAATTGCGGGGCCCTCAATAACTGGTCACAATAAAATACTTAGAATTTGGGATGGACTGTTTAGTGAATTTCACTGCCTTCCCCAAAGACAATAAACGCGTTAGACTCTTTAGGCGCGACTTAATTAAATTACATTCTTAAACTCGGGTGCGCATTTATGTGACCCAAATTCAAATCTCAACGGAGTCGGAATGTATTAACAACCATGGGTACATTGACTGTGACGTGGTTCGAGACGCATTTTCACAACGTTGCAATTCTGTAAAAATGATAATAATAAAAGCGGTTTAAACTTAATGAAAGCACATAAGTAATAACATGTATTAAATCAGTTATCTAGCCATTATAACAATTTAAGCGGCCGTGCTAGAACCACGGGATTCGAGGGTACCTAACACCTTCCCTCGGGTCAACAAATTTCCTTACTTAGAATTTCTGGTTCGCAGACTTCATTTGGAAAGTCGAATATTTTCCTCGATTTGGGATTCAAGAAAAACCGATGACTTGGGACGCCAAAAGCCAAACCTTTCCCAAGTGGCGACTCTGAATTAAATAAATAATCCCATTTCGAATATTGTCACTTAAATTGGAAAAAACTCCCTCTCGCATTTACCCTTCGGGGCGGGTGCGCAAGAAGGAGGTGTGACAGCTCTGGCGACTCTGCTGGGGACTAGAACCCAGAACGTTTGTTCAGGGTTCAGAATTCGAGCTTAGAATAATTGTTATATTTGGCTCTATTATCTGATCTTTATTACATGTTTTGGCATAATGTGCTAAATGTTGTCTTTTACCGCTTTGATATTATCTGAACTGTATATAAACTGTGCCTAAACCCTTCTCTCTTCACCTCCGGGGATGTGCTTACTGGTTGAGACTCCCTATTCTGTTAGTGTTAATACCCTGAAATAAAAAAAAGAGGCTCAGACAAGTTACGAAGCCGGATGGCCTTTTGGTTCCCGGTAAGTTGCCCCCTCCTCGACTCGAGTTGTCCGCTCGGGTACACAGTCTAGAACATATACCCAGGTTATAAACCTAGTATAACAAAACCTCATGCCGGATCCCTAGTAGGAACGCTTACTTGCATCATGTTGCATTTGACATAGGGGACTCAACACAGGGGTTGGGTCCGTCTAGGACAGGCAACCTGAAATGAAAAGACCATCCTGCTGCATCCTGTTTGTTTGGCGCATTTATTTGCTTCAGATCTGCATGCTGACCGATTTTAAAAAAAAAATCAAAAAAAAAAATCAAAAAAAATAGCAGCGTAGGGAGATAATTACCTATTTTTGGAAAAATAAAACCAATGTCCAAGTAGTGTCGAAACCTCGCCGGAATTTTCTAAAAAAAAAAAGAAAAAAAATTGAAAACAAAATTGGTCTTTTAGTTTGATTTATTATTAAAAAAAAACATATAAAAAATATATTGGTTAAAAATCAAAAAAATATATATTTTATTTAAAAGTAAAAGGGGGAAAAATTCAAAATTCAAAAAAAAATATTGTTTCTTTTGTAGTGTCTCTTTTATAAATTAAAACTAATAGTCCAAATACTTCCTTAAAAAGATTTTCTTTGGTTTTATCTCTTTTCAAAAAATAATAAAAAAAATATATAAAAATCCAGAAAAATATTTTTTTTCTTTTCTTTAAAAGATCGTATTTAGAAGGGGTTTAGTTTATTTACTCTACGCTTGATCAAGACCGAACTACGCCGGTTTGATTCTCACAGGGTGTGAGATACGTAGGCAACCCTCATCGGGTTCATCCTCCCCTTTTTCAGAAATAGCCAAAATGTCAGAATTTTAACTTCATCATAAATGAGTAGGGTGATGCCATTTTGTCAAGAATAGCCGAATGTTCCTCAAAGGGACGCCGGAAAGCTGACTTTGTACAAACAGCCATTTTTGGTCATTTTGAACTTTGACCAATTTGCCCGACAGCCTTGGAATCCTCGTCCCCGAGGCTCTGTGAGGCCATGTTCCCAAAAGACCTCATCTTAGAGATTTCGCTGAGTCATCCCAGGAGCAATGGAACTGGTTAGCAAAGGAGAAAGATTATCGGACAAAGATCGGTGAGTTGAAACAACAGGTTGAAAGTCTGAAATTCAATAACAGTATGCAGGTCGCTGCATATCGAGGCGAAAAGAATAGATTGGCCCAAGAAAATAAAGAACTTGGGGCCCAAATCCAGAAACTGAGAATGGCTCTTGATAAACAACCAAGGAGTCGATCAGACGAGCAGTTGATAAAAGGGCTGAGAAGTGAAGTCAGGGAATGGCGAGATGGTTTAAAAGAGTCTGAAAACGTCATGGCAGAGCTCAAAGTACAGTGGAGAACAAGAGCAGATAAGCATCGCCGATACTTGAATCAATTGAAACACGACCACGAGAAAACTCTTTCCAACATGAAGAGAAAAGTGGCTGCACTTGAGGTTAAAGCAGTTGAGCAGGTCGAGGATTTCCAAATCGAAAGCAGACACTGTTACGACTTGTTGGCCCAACTAGAGGTAGAAGCACGACAACTGAAAAATCAGCATATGCAGGATTCTCAAGCGTTAAAAACATGCAGTGACCAGATAAAACACCTGTTTATAGAAAAGAGGCAAACCAGGGACAAGATTAGGACCATTGCCCATGCCATCATCAGAAGGTGTCTACGGTGTGAAAACATAACCAACATTACTGTTCTCTCGGTAGTGATGGTTTATGTTAACCAGACCATGCATGAGCTGGAACAACTTGAAAAGGATCTCACACCTAAGACCGCGGCGAGGCCGAACGATGCCCCATGGGCACCAATTTTCAAAACCTTAATGCATTCATAGGTCGAGTCTGTATCTTAGCATCTTCGGTCCATCTTTTCGCATCAGGGTGCATTAGTCCGTTTGAGTCTGTACTTATTTTCAAGGTTTGTTATTTTCCCTTGTAATAAATTGAGTCCCTTGTACTTACTTGGTTGTAATAGATTGATTCAGTAATAAATCTGTGCTTCTTTTACACCCATCTATTTTGAACTACGCAAGATCTGATTCACGCGGCATCGTGATATGTAGGCAATCCTCATCGGATCCGGTCACATTTTTTACTACAAATAATGAAAACAATAATAATAGAAAAAAAAACAAAGAAAGGAAAATGGTGATAAATAAAAGGAAAGCCTAAGGAGAAGCCGGAATGACACATGTCTTTGTTGCAAGCATGTAGAAACTCACCTAACTGTATAGGTGCATCACACCCCAATGTGAGATTACCTGTCTGTTATTTGTTTCAAACTAACCATTTGTTTGCTGATAAGTTCAGGTTCCTAGAAAAGTGGTTTGGTTTTGTGGTAATCTGGCCTCTTATTCGTACTTCACGAGATCAAAAGGAAACGTTCAGCCACCCGTCGCTAAATCAAGAGGAAGTGCTCATACATACTTCACAAGGTCGAAAGGAAGTGTCGAAATGTCTTCAGAAGTTCCTCTGCCAACGATTCCTATTTCGGATGAAAGTTCAATCTCAGCCATCCCAACTTTTGAGTCAGCAACGGTCGAGGAAAATATAATTCTACGTCTCCGCATGATGGAAATGTGGGACGCCTGGGCCAATGGAAAAGAGCCACCAAGTGCGATCCCTGGATTCCCTGAGCTTTTTCCTAGGGCAAGTAGGACCTCCAACATCCCCACAAGTTATCCAAATACCCCACTGGGATTTCCTACCATCTCAACCTACTTTACTGGAACACCTTCTGAGTCTCGCCCCCAGGTGTTAGCTGCCGGTGCAGTTTCAAACATATTCACTGCTCCACCTTGTTCAGCCACGGCACAACCTGTTTTACCCAGGCCTAACTTCGATTCATCATCCTTCACATTTCAAGCACCACCTCTTCCATTGGAACCTAGCCAGTTCACTACCAACGCTTACCCTCAGCCGTCTCGGTACGAGTTTATCGCAGGACAGGAGAAAGCCGAGAAAACGCTTGAACAAGAGGAAATGACCAGAAAAATGAGAAGCATGGAGCAAACTCTAAAAAATATACAGGGTCTGAGCGGACAAAAAAGTGTATCTTACGCTGACCTGTGCATGTTCCCGCACGTACATCTGCCCTTGGGTTTCAAAACCCCAAAGTTTGAGAAATATGACGGGCATGGGGACCCCATAGCCCACCTCAAAAGGTACTGCAACCAGTTGTGGGGAGCGGGCAGAAAAAAAGAACTTCTTATGGCTTACTTTGGAGAAACTTTAATCGGCATTGCTTCTGAATGGTATACGGATCAGGAAGTATCTCGTTGGCACATTTGGGACGACTTGGCTAGGGATTTTGTCAGGCAGTTTCAATATAACATCGACATTGCCCCCGACAGGAATTCATTGTCAAATCTAAAGAAGAAGCCTTCGGAGAGCTTCTGAGAATATGCTGTCCAATGGCGCGAACAAGCGGCCAGAGTCAAACCTCCGATGGATGAAACAGAAATGGCCAGTGTTTTCCTTTAAGCCCAAGAGGCTGATTATTATCAAAACATGATGTCTGCATTGGGAAAGCCGTTTGCTGAAGCCATCAAAATCGATGAAATGGTGGAGAATGGGTTAAAAACAGGGCGAATCTTGAGTCAGTCTGCTATAAGGGCCACCTCCCAAGCAATCCAAGGCGGGTCTGGAGGAGGAGCAAACCGAAAGAAGAAGGAAGAAGCAACAATGGCAATTTCGAGTGTAAGAAAACCCCATCCATCCAGATTTCATTTCTCTGAAAGAGCCCCGTAACACTACTACCCCCATCAAGATGCGGCCTATGCTATGAACCTTCAGCCCTACACAGTAATGAATGCACAACCATATATTAGGCCACAACAACAATTTCACCAAAAGCGAGCTCAATTTCCAAGAAATCAACCTCCCCACCAAGCTCAGTATAATCCCCGACCTCCACAAAATAATCTCCCCTACAACGCCCGCACTCGAGAGCCGCCCAGGAAAATGGACTTCACACCTATTGGTGAGTCATATTCCAACCTTTTCCCTAAATTGGTCCAAATGGGTTTGTTACAACCCGTACCCCCAAATAGGCAAAACCCAGAGTCACCCTCTTACCAACCTGGTGCCCGATGTGCCTATCATTCCGGAGTGGAAGGGCATGACACTGAGAGCTGTTGGACTTTGAAAAGGGTTGTTGAAAACCTCATAGAATAAAAGCAGATAGTGTTAAAGGACGAAGACATTCTTAATATGACCAATAACCCGTTACCGGCTCACAACAATGGACCGATTATTGGGATGATCTGCGAAGATAAAGAGTTTGATCCTGTCTTGAAAGCCATCATTGCAATCGCCGACTTTGAGAAAAAGCCCAAGACGTATGCAAATCAAGAAAAGGGGGACAAGAAGAGTAAATCCCCCCTCAAAACACAGAAAAAGTAGTGGAAACCAAAACTGAGGTAGTACCCTCGAAAGATGCCGTCCTTTATGTCCCCCGAGGTTCGAAGAAAGGACAAGTGATATTGAGCCCTCCAAGAAGGTTTGAGCTGAACAAAGGATCTAAAATGTATGTTCCCAAAGGGACCTATGCGGAACGGGGGCCAATAATTTAACCAAGGCTGAATGAGCCCGTGATTATTAGACGCGCGCCGCAGAGGCCCATGACAGATCCTACTACTGTCCCGTGGAATTATAGCAAGGCGGTAGTAACCTACAAAGGAAAAGAAATCCTGGGAGAAGTAAATGAAACTAACCCAACTGAGAAATACCTCAACCTGGAGGAGTTGAATGATTCTACAAAGAGGCGTTTCCCACTCAAGAAACCAGTTAGTGCCGAGGAAGCGGAAGAGTTTTTTAGGAAAATGAAAACTACGGACTACGAGATAATTGACCAACTTTGAAAGTCTCCCGCTCAGGTCTCGTTGTTGTCTCTATTAATGAATTCAACTGAGCATCAGAAAGTGTTGATCAAGACCCTCAACGAAGCTTACGTCCCAATTGAAACTACTGTGGAACAGCTAGAGAGGATGGCAGAAAGATTCTTCATGATCAATCAGATTTCCTTCAGCAAAAATGATCTGCCCCCGGAAGGGGCCGCTCACAACAAGGCCCTCCACCTAACAGTTAAATGTGAAGGGTACTATGTGAAGAGGGTCATGCTGGATGGCGGGTCCGGAGTAGATATCTGTCCCTTTCGACTCTGCAAAGAATGGAGATCGAGACAGGGAGAATCAGGTCCAACAGCGTATGTGTTCGTGCCTTTGACGGCATCAAAAGGGACACCCTAGGCGAGATCGATTTGATTTTGACTATTGGACCTGTGGATTTTGAGGTGACCTTTCAGGTCCTAGATATGGATACTTCTTACAATTTCTTTCTAGGAAGGCCTTGGATTCATGCGATGGAAGCCATACCTTCTACTCTCCACTAGATGGTAAAATATGTATATGAAAATTAAGAGATTATAGTCCACAGAGAGGATGAGCATTCAATTTATCGAGACCCGTCGGTTCCATGCCTCGAAGCTAAGGAAGGTAGTGAACACATAGTCTATCCAGTTTTCGAGGTTGTGGTCGCAGACCAATGCGAAGAAGGAAGCCCTTACCCTCAACCTTTTCTCTCAAAAGCGTCAGTTATGGTTGCCAAGGAAATGATCAGGCATGGTTATAAACCAGAGAAGGGACTCGGGGCATCATTGCAAGGTATCACCGAACCTATCACCTTACCTGCCGCCAGAAAGTTCTTCAGTGTTGGTTTTTACGCCGAAGAAGCTGGCGTAATGTGGGCAAACCAACGGAAGAGCAATGGTTGGGTTTTATCTCAGCCAATTCCGCATCTTTACAGAACATTCATCAGACCCAAGTACAATGAAGAAACAGAGGATGAGACCTTCACGACCGAGGAAATTGAAGAAATCTGTGGGGTTTTGAGGCAAATGCTGTATGAAATCCATATGGTTCAGCCGGGAGAAGGCTCGAGCACCGCTGAGGTGCTTTACATGGGGCCTGGTTCCAAATCGCAAAACTGGAAGGCTACTCCGTTTCCGATCAAGCGGGAATCCTGGTAGACCAGTCTTGCCACCTTTTTTGCATCACGAGTTATTTTGGGGTGTAACTCGAATGATTTCCTTTTAGTTTCCTGTCCTTAAATTCTTATGTAAACCCTATTATCTTCAAAATTCAATGAAATGAAATTAATATTTCATATTTCATCTTATTTATTCTCTCTGATTTTTTTTTGTTTTATTTCTTTCATTTCTAATAATTCGGTTTTAAATAACATGACATGCTTGCGGACTTCATGCCTAGATCCAAACATGCAGTCTAGCTGCGAAATAATGAACCAAGAAATGGAATACGATGAAGAAGAGGCTTTTAATGAAATAAATCGAGAATTGGAACACTTTGAGAACAAACCTAAGCCGAATCTGAATGACACCAAACCGGTTAATTTGGGAACTCTTGAGGAAATCCGAGAGACCAAAATAAGCATTCACACGGACGAGAGAACGCGAGACGCGATAATTCAACTCCTTTTTGAATTTAAAGATGTGTTTGCTTGGTCATATGATGACATGCCAGGATTAGGCGTTGATCTAGTGGTGCATAAGTTGCCAATTAACCCTGATTGTCCTCCAGTTCAACAAAAGCAAAGAAAGTTCAAAACTGATGTCAGTGACAAGATTAAAGAAGAAATCACCAAGCAGCTGAAAACAGGAGTAATTCGGGTAGTCCAGTACACCACGTGGTTGGCGAATGTAGTTCCAGTGCCGAAAAAAGATGGGAAGACTTGGGTATGTGTGGATTATCGAGATTTGAACAGAGCGAGTCCTAAAGACAATTTCCCATTGCCTAACATCCACATCCTTGTTGATAATTGTGCCAAACATGAGATCCAGTCTTTCGTAGATTGTTACGCTGGATATCATCAGGTGTTGATGGATGAAGAAGACGCCGAGAAGACTGCCTTCACTACACCATGGGGGACTTATTGTTACCGGGTTATGCCATTCGGTCTGAAGAATGCTGGGGCAACTTACATGAGAGCCATGACTGCCATTTTTCATGACATGATACATCAAGAAATAGAGGTGTATGTGGACGACGTGATAATCAAGTCCAGGACTCGGGACAATCATATCCAAGACTTGAGGAAATTCTTCGAGAGACTGAGAAAGTACGACTTGAAGCTGAACCCGGCCAAATGCGCCTACGGAGTCCCATCAGGCAAGCTTTTGGGTTTCATAGTAAGCAGGAGAGGTATAGAGTTAGATCCAACAAAGATAAAATCTATCAGAGATCTACCTCCCCCAAGAACGAAGAAAGACGTGATGAGTCTGTTGGGCAGGTTAAACTATATCAGTCGATTCATTGCCCAGCTTACTAGCACGTGTGAGCCCATATTTAAACTATTAAGGAAGGATGCAGTGATCAAATGGACGGCTGAGTGTCAAGAAGCCTTTGACAAGATCAAAGAATATCTTTTAAATCCCCCAGTTTTGGTCCTGCCAGAGCTAGAGAGACCCATGTTCTTGTATCTGACAGTCTTGGAAAATTCTTTCGGTTGCGTCCTCGGGCAACATGACATAACCGGAAAGAAGGAGCAGGCGATCTACTACTTGAGCAAGAAATTTACCGGCTACGAGGCCAAGTACACTCTACTGGAAAGAACGTGTTGTGCTTTGACGTGGGTTGCTAAAAAATTGAGACATTATCTTCAAGCTCACACTACTTACCTCATAAGCAGGCTGGATCCTTTGAAGTATATATTTCAGAAACCAATGCCTACTGGAAGACTGGCCAAGTGGCAAATCTTGCTTACTGAATTTGACATAGTCTATGTCACCCGCACAACAATGAAAGCCCAGGCATTAGCAGATCATTTGGCCGAAAATCCGGTTGATGAGGAATACCAGCCATTGAGTACTTATTTTCCAGATGAAGAAATAAATACCATAGAAGTGGTCTCGGAAAACACTCACGTTTGGAAGATGTTCTTTGATGGGGCCGTAAACGCCAAAGGTGTAGGAATAGGGGCAATCTTGATCTCACCTGCTGGTCAACATTATCCGGCTATAACTAGGCTTCGTTTCTTTTGCACGAACAATACAGCTGAATATGAAGCCTGCATCATGGGCATGAATATGGCGATCGATCAAGATGTTGGGGATTTGTTGATTATGGGGGATTCTGATTTGATTATCCGGCAAGCCCAGGGTGAATGGGAAACTCGAGATGTCAAGATTATTCCTTACCGGCAGCACGTAGAGGATCTCAGTAAGCGGTTCAGATCAGTAGAGTTCAGGTATATCCCGCGATGTCACAATGAATTAGCCGATGCACTTGCCACTTTAGCTTTAATGTTACCTTATCCAGGCAACGCCCACATCGATCCCTTGGAAATCCAAATCAGGGAAAGACATGGTTACTGCAATGCCATCGAGGCCGGACCAAGTATCCAACCATGGTACCAGGATGTTAAGAGGTTCTTGAAAACACAAGAATACCCCGAACATGCTACTGGAGATCAGAAGAGAACTATTAGGCGGCAGGCAAGTGGATTCTTTTTGAGCGGTGAGATATTGTATAAAAGAACCCCTGATCTCAACTTATTAAGATGTGTTGACGCCGAAGAAGCAGGCAGAATCATGCATGAAGTACATGCAGGAGTGTGTGGACCTCATATGAACGGGTATGTTTTGGCAAAGAAAATCCTTCGGGCCGGGTATTACTGGATGGCCATGGAAAAGGACTGTTTCAGCTTCGTTCGAAAGTGTCATCAGTGTTAGGTGCATGGAGATCTAATTCATGCACCTCCCACAGAACTGCATCCCATGTCTGCACCTTGGCTATTTGTTGCCTGGGGTATGGATGTCATTGATCTGATTGAGCCTAAAGCTTCAAATGGGCACATATTCATATTGGTCGCTATCGACTACTTCACAAAATGGGTCGAGGCTGTCACTCTCAAATCAGTCACTAAGAAAGCCATGGTGGATTTCATACATTCAAATCTTATCTGTCGTTTCGGTATTCCTGCAACTATAATCACAGATAATGCAGTAAACCTAAATAGTCATTTGATGGAGGATGTGTGCGAACAGTTCAAAATAACGCATAGGAATTCCACTCCTTATCACACCAAGGCCAACGGCGCTGTTGAAGCAGCGAACAAAAACATCAAGAAGATTTTAAGGAAGACAACCCAGAGTTCCAGACAATGGCATGAGCAGTTACCTTTCGCCCTGCTGGGATATCGCACTACAGTACGCACATCAGTAGGGGCAACCCCATACTTGTTGGTTTACGGGACCGAGGCTGTAATACCGGCAGAGGTAGAAATCCCTTCTCTCCGGATCATTGTTGAAGCTGAAATTGAAGACAGTGAGTGGGTCAAAACCCGTTTGGAACAGTTAACGCTGATCAATGAAAAGCGAATGGTTGCGGTTTGTCACGGGCAGTTGTACCAACAAAGAATGGCCCGTGCTTACAACAAGAAAGTGCGACCCAGGAATTTTGAAGTAGGTCAACTGGTGTTAAGGCGCATTCTTCCACATCACCAGGAAGCAAAAGGAAAATTTGCTCCTAATTGGAAAGGTCCATACATCATCAGGAAGATATTGCCCAGGGGAGCATTATATCTAGGTGATATTGAAGGAAAAGATCCTGACACAGCCGTGAATGCATATGCAGTAAAAAGATACTATGTCTGAACTTGCTCTGACGATGTTTTTGCACATTTGAGAGGACGAAGGCTTTCATTCCCGCTACCCAAACACTTAAATCCTTTGCTAACCCTTTGAGCCGTTTACCTTTCTTTCATTACCCTCTTTGGAACCCGGAAGTGCTAGTTAAAAAAAAACCAAAGTTTCCTGAACTACGTTTGACTTGATTTCGAAAGGATACGTAGGCAGCCTCTCTATGGGGTTCAGTCACACCAAAACAAAAATCCAAAAGTCCCCCAAAAGTGAAACTGGGGCAGAAGTTATAATGGTTCGGCAATGATCCTGCCCAAAAGGTTCCAAAGTTGTAGTTCAATCTAAATTCTTTTCACCCCAAACCTTGTTCAAGTCCTTCTGATCTATCGGCAAAGCGTTTCAAAACGGGAGGATGGAGTTATTTGGATTTGATACAACAAAATGAGAGGAATAAAATGAGAGAGTCTTACTGGTGAAAACCCACACGGGCACCGTAAGGCGACGGCGAGCAGAGAAATCAAAATGAGAGAGTCTTGTTAGTGAAAACTCATGACGAGCACTATAAGGCGACAGTAAGAAGAGAAATGAGAGAGGTCGGCTAGCGAAAACTCGCAAAGGGCGCTGTCGGCCGAAAGAGGATTTCACCACAGAAGGTTCTGGCAAGGTTCCCTGGTTTGGAAACATAGATCCGTTTGGTTCGTGAGAAAATGTAGGTTCGTGAGAGTCGGGCATCCAGTCTAAAAAGCAGGTTATGTCAATTTAAAGCCAGCATGCACCTCAGATAAGTCTTTCTTTTCTTCGAAAAGGATGCTTCTCTTTTTAAATTCATTTCCTCGCTCTTTGTTTACTTTTCTTTGGATTCCTTTTCAGTTTAACCCCAAGCCCCAAAACATGCTAGAAAGAAAAGACGGCAGGACTGGTTTCACAGGGCTCTGTCTGGCAAGAGGTGGAGAACATACCCGGCCTCAGTGATGCGTCAGTCCAATCCCGACTGATCGTGGCGTTTGATTACCTCAAAATCCCCAAGCAGAGCGAGACGGAAGAAACCGAGCCGTACACGCACAAATCATCGTGAAATCCTAAAATATTGAGTCTTATCAGTTTGAAACGAGGTCGCCTTGGAAGCCAATCAATGGCGAATTTTCTCAACAGAAATGAGGCTTGGGACCAAGAAAAACAATGAAGGCCACAAAACCGACCACAATTTCAAACTAACAATTTTCCTTTGTTTGAAGGTGAAGCATTTGCAATACAAAACGAACTAAGCAGGAAGCAGGTACAACCCTGCGAGAGGCAGGTGCACCCAAAAGGAAATGCGCAAGGATTAGAAATGGCTATGCTGCAATAATCAACCCAAAAGGGAAGTCTCCTCCCGATTCTTTCCTACATTTTTTTTCCTAACCCAATGATTTCCCCGGCATAACCCGAGGACTCTCTCCCTTTTCCGTCATAACCCGATGATTTCCCCGGCATAACCCGAGGACGTTTTCCCTTTTCCGGCATAACCCGATGATTTCCCTGGCATAACCCGATGACTCTTTCCCTTTCCCGGCATAACCCATGGACCTCCCTGGCATAACCCAGGGACCTCTTTCCCTTTTCCGGCATAACCCGATGATTTCCCCGGCATAACCCGAGGACCTCTTTCCCTTTTCCGGCATAACCCGATGACTTCCCAGGCATAACCCGAGGACTTTTTCCCTTTTCCGGCATAACCCAGTGAATCTTCCTGGCATAACCCGTGGACCTCCCTGGCATAACCCAGGGACCTCTTTCCCTTTTCCGGCATAACACATGGACCTCCCTGGCATAACCCAGGGACCTCTTTCCCTTTCCCAGCATAACCCATGGACCTCCCTGGCATAACCCAGAGACCTTTTTCCCTTTTCCGGCATAACCCGATGACTTCTCCGGCATAACCCGTTGAATCTTCCCGGCATAACCCGATGACTTTCCCGGCATAACCCGAGGACTCTTTCCCTTTCCCGGCATAACCCGTGGACCTCCCTGGCATAACCCAGGGACCTCTTTCCCTTTCTCGGCATAACCCGATGACTTCCCCGACATAACCCGATGAATCTTCCCGGCATAACCCGTGGAATATTCCCGGCATAACCCGATGACTTCCCCGGCATAACCCGATGAATCTTCCCAGCATAACCCGTGGACCTTTTTCAGCATAACCCGATGAATCTTCCCGGCATAACCCGTGGACCCTTCACGGCATAACTCGTGAACCTCCCTGGCATAACCCAGAAGCCCTTTTTCCTTTTCTCCCGGCATAACCCGGTCAGTTTTCCAGCATAACCTGGCAATCCTCCCAATTTAGGGCTCTGATCCCTAAGTTGAGCAAGTTTCCATTTAGCCAGCATTAGAGCTCCACTCCCTGAACTGAGCGTTCTTCTGTTTAGCCAGCCTTTGGGCTCCAATCCCTGAACTGAGCGTTTTTCTGTTAAGCCGACATTAGGGCTCCAATCCCTAAGTTGTGCATTTTTACCTTTTGCGACATTAAGGCTCCAATCCCTGAGTTGCGCTTTGTAGACTAGGGTTTTTCCAATCCCCTCATCAGTGCTGTAAATTTTCATGACAATTAACTCACGAGAATTTCCTAGTGAAACTGGGCAGAAAATTTCGTTCGTTTGTTTTGTTTTTTCAGCAGGTCTGACCCTGAGGTGCATGGATCGAGACGACCTACGGGATGAGTCTCAATCCAGAATAAAGAAAAGAAGAAGAGAACAAAAGAAAAAAAAAGATGTTCCCACATATTGGAACAAACAAAGGGCAGGTCGCTCAAAAAATTGGATCAAATTCCCGAGCTCCGCCAATCCCATTTCATTCAATACCGCAGAAATAAACAGGCGCCTACAACTTGCGAGCATCAAGATTCGGATCGAAGTCTACAAGCAGAATCAGCTAAGACCCAAGATCAAGTTGCAAAGGAATTATAGATAGGGATCTTATAACTAGCAATTGACACGCATAAGTAGTTAGTTCAATTTCAATTTTTCTTTTGTTGTAATAAGGCGATCAGTAAAGCAACAGTGGCAGCAACAACAACAGTAACAGCAAGCATCGCAATCCCAGGGTAGTCCCAGCTACCAAAGTTTTCCGAACTACACCATGATTCCTGTTCAGCCCAGGATATGTAGGAAACCTCTGAAGCAAAGGTTCGGTCAAATCTTTTTCAAAAAATGCTTCATACGGAGTACTCAGATGGGCAAAAATCGCTCACTTTATCTTTGCACGAAAACCCTTCGTGTCTTCGGGCAAAGAGGGGCAGCTGTAAGCATGTGATTTTTGCCCTATATGAGAATTACTCCCAAAAAATTCAAAAATAAAATGATTTTCCTTGGTGTGCAATTTTGTGATATTTTTGGATAATTATTTGTATTTGTCTGTGCATGTTTATTTGTTAAATTAATAAAAATACAAAAAAATATGTCGCATTTTGCATGTAGAATTTAATTCTATAATTGTTACTAATTATGTTTGTTTTACAAAAATTAAAAATTACAAAAATAGGCATCTTTTGCATTTTTAGCATTTAATGTCCAATTATACAATTTTATGCTTAATTATTACTTAATTGTGCGTTAATTGTTATTGGGAGTTAATTTGCGCTTTTATAACATAATTTAGTTCTTAATAATAATTTAAGTATTTTTATAATTTAGTTTTAGAAAAATAAAAGAAGAAAGAGAGCAAAAACATAAAGAAAATTGGAATTGGGCCTCTTCTTCAATTTCAAACCACGAGCCCAAAAAATTGTCCAACCTTTCCCCATGACCCGGTTCATCTCCACGCGGGTCGACCCGGTCCGCCCCATTAAACCAAATACCCAACACCCCTATCTTCATTTTTTTTCATTTTTGGTCCAACACAAAACAAAACACAAAAACAAACCCTAAACTAAACCCATCCACCCCCCACCTTTTCTTCTTCTTCTCCAAACTCTAAAACACACAACCATGACAGCCTTTCCACCTCCTCACGCCCAGAACAAGCTCCAACACCATCGTCGAACGAGCTCCAAACGACCATCGTCGCTGCCTCGTCGAGCTTGAGCATGAGCTCGCATGGTCGTTGGTCGCCATGTCTTCAGCTTCACCCGCTGCTCGACGACCATGCTGCCCCCAGCTCCACCATAACACCATCGTTGCCCTTGCTTCATCTTCTTCGTCGAAGGCAACACCTTGCCATGAACGACCCCTCAAGCTCTAGCTTCAAATGACGACTGCCCCCCTTCCTCGACGCTGCTACTGCCCGCGTCCACCATTTAAACAACCAAACGACCTGCTGCGTCTGCCTCTGCCTTCTGCTTCATTCTTCTCCGCCAAAACGATCAGTTGCGCCATGGACGACCACTTTGCCATGGCTGCTACGTCCATGGAGTCTGATTCTTCTTCCTCGATGTTCCTTCTTCTTCCAGCTTCGTCAGCATTCGAGAGGAGTTCGTTACTGCTGCTGCTCACGTTTCTGCTTCTGCTCCCTGCTGCTTTTGCTTTCTCCTTCATCTTCTCCGTTTCGTCAAAGTTCGAGGGTTTTTCATTGAGTCGAGGTCCGGTACGTCGAGTTTTCTGTCCGAGTTTTCCATTTTCGTTCGTCGTTGATCATTTCTGGTTAGTTGGATTTTGAGTTCCATTTCTGTCCGTATTTTGTTTTTGATATTCTCAAATCTAAAATCGGTAAATGTTTGTTTTATTCATTATTTTGTGAATTTTTCAGTTTGTTTCATTGTTCTTATTTATTGTTTAGGTAAAAGTTGTTAATTTAATGTTGGTTAGATACAAATTGAAGTTTAATTAATTATTTCTTCAATTTGTTTCATGTGTTTTATGTATTTTTCAGAAATTGTTAATATTGTTAAATTCAAGTTTAAGTTTATAATTGTTTCTTCGTCGATCTTGTTATTTGTCTAAAAGAATTTAGTTGTTATAGGGAAATATGTTGGTTTAATCGTTTGAATCCGTCATGTTTGTTGTTTAAAATGGATTTAATTCATGTTCATCTTGGTTTGAAGTTTATTTTAATCCAGTGACTTAATGTGAGTTTATGTTTTGGTTTTTGATTCTTTGATGAATCATGTATTGTGTTGTTAATATTATTGTTTCATTACTCATCCATTTTTGGTCTAAGTTAACCAGGATTGGTTCCCGATATAGTTAATTTATTTCCATTAATTTGGAGTTGTGTTGTTCATCTGTGTTCATATGATTTGTGTTTGAATTTGTGTAGAATTGGTCATACTGGCTATATTTTGGTTGAGTTTGATTGATTGATTTGTTATAGCTGATGGGGGTAGTTTGGTAAATTGCAGTACGTTCAGGGGTAAGATGGTAATTGCAATAAGGTCGGAGGGGTAGTTTGGTAATTAAACATTTTTGTAATTCTTTATGTCAAGCATGGGGGACAAAATTTAATGGGGTGTGGGTGATATAATTGTTTATGTTAGGCATGGGAGACAAGATGTAGTGGAGGAGAATATGATAATTGTTTATGGTAGGCATGTGGGACAAAATATAATGGGTTGGATTGATATATTTGTTTAATGTAATGGAGGATGAGTGGGAAGATGGTGGGTTTGGTAGGAGAAAGTGGTGGTTTTATTAATTGATTTAAGTGTTTGGGATGGGAAATAAAGAGGGGACTTGAATCAGATTTAAGGGGGGAGAAGAGAGAAGAAAATTTTAAGAGAGAGAAAATTCCGAAAAAATACTAAGAATTTAGAAAAAAAACATTCTGGAAATTCAAAAGAAGAAGAGTATACACCTGATATATAATCCAAATATTCTGATATACGGATTCAGAAATTAAGGGTTAAAAACTAACTAGTCTTTCAAAATCTGAAAAGATTCCCTTTGCTTCTGTCCGTTGACTGTTGTTGTTGTTTCTGGATTTTTGTCTTGATTTTAAAATCTGTCACTAAGTTTCTCATTGCTGGTTATTACTGGTTGCTGGGGTTGTTGTTGTTGTATGCTACTGAATTTCTGTTGATCTCCCTTTTGTTTTGCTTGCAATATCAGGTACACAACTGACACGCTGATTATTGTAAACTGAAACAGGAAGCATGAATGCTAAAAAATGAAGAGTTGAAGTTCTAAATTTATTTTAATTATATTCTGAATTTTATTTGTATATATAAATTATTTAGCTTACAAAATCAGAATCATGTAGCTATTTAATATATATAGTGGAACATCTGACGATAGCTTAACGGTTGAACTATCTATATATTGCCTAAAAAATAAATGAATGGTGTAGCAACTCCGTCTAGTTAAAAATCAAACGAATAGGCCATTTCTGAACTTGTAGGAATATTTTTTAGTTAAATAATATTGGTTAATTTCAGCATGTAAATGGTTTAGGATTAAAATTAGATTGCTAAGTTTTTTTTTTAATTTGACAAACTGAGAACATACCTAGTATAATGTAACTAGGTAGTAACATGTGAATAAGACGGCCCAGGTCTAGTTTTATCTCATACACGTTGGGCCTGGGCCCGCATTGGCAACGGACTGCCCTGCTTGCATCATTTTCAGAATTTATGAATCATATTCGAAACCCAACTATAACAACTCAAGCATGTAAATAAATTAAGATCTTTTCTCTTTCATTTTATAGAGACATAATAGAAAAATGTAGTCATTGTAGGTTTATCCTTTCATAAAATGAGACGAGCCTCACCAAATAAAATAATGCAAATTGCGGGGCCCTCAATAACTGGTCACAATAAAATACTTAGAATTTGGGATGGACTGTTTAGTGAATTTCACTGCCTTCCCCAAAGACAATAAACGCGTTAGACTCTTTAGGCGCGACTTAATTAAATTACATTCTTAAACTCGGGTGCGCATTTATGTGACCCAAATTCAAATCTCAACGGAGTCAGGATGTATTAACAACCATGGGTGCATTGACTGTGACGTGGTTTGAGACGCATTTTCACGACGTTGCAATTCTATAAAAATGATAATAATAAAAGCGGTTTAAACTTAATGAAAGCACATAAGTAATAACATGTATTAAATCAATTATCTAGCCATTATAACAATTTAAGCGACCGTGCTAGAACCACGGGATTCGAGGGTGCCTAACACCTTCCCTTGGGTCAACAGAATTCCTTACTTAGAATTTCTGGTTCGCAGACTTCATTTGGAAAGTCGAATATTTTCCTCGATTTGGGATTCAAGAAAAACCGGTGACTTGGGACGCCAAAAGCCAAACCTTTCCCAAGTGGCGACTCTGAATTAAATAAATAATTCCATTTCGAATATTGTCACTTAAATTGGAAAAAACTCCCTCACGCATTTACCCTTCGGGGCGGGCGCGCAAGAAGGAGGTGTTACAGTAACAAGTGCGGGTGCAGATTCACTGGTTGATTTTGCACTTTTCTTAGGCTTGGGCTTTATGATTTTGGGTTTTGCTTCAGCCTTAGAAGAAGAATTTGCCTTAGAGGGAGTTTGGGTTAATTTAGTCATGGTGATGAGAGAACGAGGGAATTTTCTTTGGTTCCTGCTTAGGGTTTGAGAAAAACAATGAGATCTGAGAGATGGATCACAAGAGGGCTTTTAAAGACGATAGTCCTGATTTGACTAGAAGAAGAGAGTAACTGAATTCAAGTTCTAACAGGACTCTAGTAACGGTTACTTTTGACTGCTAGACTTTTGAATGTAATTAGACCCTAATTGTTCTAGGATTTCCCCTTGATCCTCGACTTTGATAACAAATAGGAGTGATGCTAACAAGATTAGAAAGTTTGAATATAGCAGTAATTTCAGTTATAAAGTCCCAATGATTTAAGACAAGATGACACGTACTTGAGTCAAAGAACCTACTCATTAGCAACTCCTTAGTTATTTTTGCAGTCAAGCTTCAGCACAATAGGTTAGTATCATAAGGCATAATTATCAGCTAGACTTTTCTAGGCGAGTGTGTGTGCTTAAGACAAGCACGAGACTAAATCAAGCACCTTATACTCGACCATCTACATATAATTATAATTTTTTTTCTAGCAAATCATTGGGGTTCAACCTATTTGGAAGTATTGATTAATACCAATTCCAATCTATTTCTTTTAGAGTGATCCCTATTCAACGCCTTAGTGAAAATATCAGTAATTTGATCTTCAATTTTATAGAAGTTGATTGAGATATTCCCTTTTTCAACATTGTCTCTAAGAAAGTAATGTTTAATATCAATGTGCTTGGATATCTTGTGTTGACAAGAATTTTTAGCAATATTTATTGGTGTTATAATAGAAAATAAGAACACGATCAACATAAATACCATAATCCCTTAGTTGTTATCTTATCCATAGCAATTGAGCATAGTAAAATGTTGTTGCTACATATTCTGCTTCAGCTGTAGATAAAACCACTGACTTCCACTTCTTTGTTTCCCAAGACACCAGGCAAGAACCAAAAAAGTGTGCTGTTCCTGAAGTGCTTTTCCTATAAACATGAAACCCTGCATAGTCTACATTAGCATAACCAACTAGATCAAAGTTATATCCTCTAGGATACCATAGACATAGATAAGGAGTCCTGCTTGTTGGAATTTGTGTATTCTTTTGATAGCCTTTAGATGAGTTGGGATTTTCCTGTAATCTTGCATACAGTCCCACACTAAATACAATATTAGGCCTGCTTTTTGTGAGATACAACAATGATCCAATCATTCCTCTATACAGCTTTTGATTCACACTTTTCCCTTTTTCATCAAGGTCCAATTTTGTTGCAATGGGAGTATCAATTGAATTAGAAGAGTCCATGTTGAATTTGTTAAATAGTTCTTTGATGTACTTTTGTTGATGGATTATGGTTCTAGTAGCTGTTTGCTTGATTTGTAGCCCTAAAGAGAAGTCCAATTCACCCATTATGCTCATTTTAAAATTATTTCCCATCATTTTAGCAAATTCCTTGCATATTGCTTCAGTAGTAGCCCTAAAGACAATATCAACCACATATACTTGCACAATCAGAAGATTCTTTCCTTTACTCCTCAGAAACAGTGTGTTGTCCACCTTTCCTCTTACAAAGTTATTGGTCAAGAGGAATTTTGAGAGCTTCTCATCCCAAGCTCTTGGAGCCTGTTTCAGTCCATACATTGTCTTGTCTAACTTGAACACATAGTCAGGGAACTCTTCACTCTCAAAGCCAGGAGGTTGTTTAACAAACACTTCCTCCTTCAGGTAACCGTTCAAGAATGCACTCTTCACATCTATTTGATACAGTGTGAACTCCATGTGTGCAACAAAAGCTATTAACATTCTTATAGCTTCCATTCTGGCTACAGGAGCAAATGTCTCATCATAGTCAATGTCTTCTTCTTGATTGTACCCCTAAACCACCAGTCTGAACTTGTTCCTTATGATATTTCCTTGCTCATCCAGCTTGTTTCTGAACATCCATCTGGTACCTATGACAGTTTAGTTCTTGGTTTTTTGCACCAGGTGCCAAACTTTGCTTTTTTCAAACTGGTTTAGCTTCTCTTTTATGGCTATAATCAAATCTAGATCCTTTTGGAGTTCCTTTATGTTCTTAAGCTCAACCTGTGAGAGGAATGTTGTAAGTGCGCATAAGTTTCTCAGAGATGACCTGATTTGCACTCTAGCATTAGATCAGAGATGATGTTCTCAAGGGAGTGTGAGCTTTGATGCTTCCATGGTCTAACTTGCATGCCCATAGATGGTTCAGCCAAGGAGTGACCCAAAGGCTAGTGTCAGTAATTACAGCTTCATTTGTTTGGTTAGCAGTCAATGTATTTCTCTTTTCTTCTTGTTCTTCTTGATCACTTTTAACTTCCTTAGGATCCCTTGATCCATCTTCAGATTGTTGTTCAGGTTCTTTAGAGGTTCCTTCATTACTGACCCCTATGTCATAGTCTTCATCCTGCAGACCTTTCTCAGCCATGTTGTTAGATTCATCAAAAATAACATGAACATTTTTTTCTACACATATAGTTCTTTTATTAAATACTTTGTAAGCTTTACTATGTAGTGATTAGCCTAGGAAAACTCCTTCATCACTTATGTCATCAAACTTTCCTAGAGCTTCTTTTCCATTGTTGTGCACAAAATATTTGCACCCAAAAGCTTTTAGGTGAGTGATGTTGGACTTTCTACGTCGAAGTAACTCATAGGGAGTCTTCTCATGAATGGGTCTAACCATGCATTTGTTTAGCAAGTAACAAGCAATATTGACTACCTCAGCCCAAAGGCTCTTAGGCAGTCCACTGGAAATTAGCATGGTCCTTCCCATGTCTTCTAGAGGTCTATTCTTTCTTTCCACAACACCATTTTGTTGTGTAGTTCTGGATGCAGAGAAATTATGATCAATGCCATGAGTGCTACAAAACTCAAGGAATTTAGAATTTTCAAATTCAGTCCTATGCTCTATTCTTATACTTGAAACAACACAATTTCTGTTGAATCATTCTAATAAACACACAAAAAACATCAAAAGTTTCATCCTTAGATGCTAGAAACAAGGTCCAAGTGTACCTAGAAAAATCATCAACAATGGCTAGAAAATATTCTTTGCCTCCATTACTCTTCACTCTCATTGGTCTACATTGGTCGATGTGAAGGAGTTCCAGGGGTTTAGAAGTACTGACAATCCTTTTAGATTTAAAAGATGACTTTACATATTTCCCTCTGACACAAGCATCACACACTTTGTCTGATGTAAACTCAACTTTTGGTAGTCCAAGGACCATGTCCTTTGCTGCCAACTTGCTGAGTTGAGATAAACGGGCATGTCCTATTCTTCTATGCTATAACAATGGGTCATCTTCCACTATACTTAAACATGTACGTTCACTCTGAGGAAGAGAAATAATAAATATTTTGTAGACATTGTTATGTCTCTTACATTCCAAAATAACTTTATCAGTATCCAACTTAGTGACAGTGCAGATTTTGGAATTAAACTTTACCTCATTGCCTTTATCACATATTTGAGAAATGCTGAGAAGATTATGTTTAAGGTCCACTACATAGTACACATATTCTATAGCATGAGAGAGTAACTTACCAACCTTACCAATACTTGTTACTTATCCCTTTTTTCCATTTCTAAATGACACATTCCCTTTTTGGAAGGTTGTCAGTGAGAGAAAGTTTTTTTTTCTCCAGTCATATGTCTTGAGCATCCACTATCTAGATACCAGTCTTGATTGTTTCCTCTCACTTTAGACCGCACCAGAAATCACAAGTTAGTCTTGGGAACCCAGACAAGCTTGGTTCCTTTTTTATTTGAAAAATGATGAATCAGATCTCTTCTTGCCTAGAAGGGAAGAGGATTAACAATTCTCTTCTTATTGAACTTAATCCACTTAGTTTGGACAAAGGACTTGACTATGGGCTCTTCTTCCTTCTTCACATTTTTAGAAACGCCAAAGGTGTTCTTAAACTAGCATGAATTAAATCAGGGCAAGTATCTCTTAAGTGTTCTACCTTCCTACAATGAGTGCACGTCTTATTATCAGGAATTCCTACATACTTTGGATCAAACCTGGGTACGATATTTCTATAGCCAATTCCTAATTTATTAGTGCTGTAATTTTCATTTAGCCAATTTAGTGCATCTAAGGATTATGCCACTTGCTTAGCCTAGATAGTTATATTCTGCCTTTTTAAGATTTTCTTGCAATACTTTATTCCTACATTCAGCATCACAAAGACTATCTTTAAGAACTTTTAATTCCTTTTCAAGTTTATCTTGCAGATCACTCATTATTCTCTTACCATGTGTATCAGGTAGCTGCTCATTTTTAGACGTGAGCTCAATAACCTGGTTTTTAAGATCTTTGACCTGTCCTTCAAGATCAGTTTTGTCATAGTCAAGTTTTTTGAGGTCAAGTTTAACACATGAAAGGTTGCTTATTAACTGATCATTTCCAGCACTTAACCTATCCATCTCATCCATCATGGTCACAATTAAAGCCATTAGCTATTTTTAGACATAACATGGATATTTTCTTTCAAGTTAGAAATACTTTACTAGTTTGTTTTATCTTCAGCCTCTGAGTCACTCATGGCCATCATCCCAATCAATTCTTCTTCTATTTGACTTTCTTCAATTGCCATTAAAGCAACTTTAATATTTTTATCTCTAAAATCAGCCTCCAATGTCCTCCATATATCATGTGATAGAGATGTAAGAGGACACTTTGTAGAGAACACTCCTTGGTAAACCTCTGTAGAGCAGATCCTTTGCTTTAGCATTTTTCTAGATTAGTTGACAATCTTCAATATCATAATCCTTCTTTCTTGTAACGACCCGGCCGGTCATTTTAAGAATTTACGCCCTGATCCTCTATTAATTGCTTTCCCCATATTTGTTTCTACTATTGTAAGTTGCCGAGAGAGTTTATTTGGAGTTTCGGAGAGTTTTGGGACACTTAGTCCCTAAATGAGAGTTTAGGTTGTGGAATTTGGGCAGTAGTCAGAATAGTGTGAAGACGGCCTCGGAATGGAATTCTAATAGTTCTGTTAGCTCCGTTGGTTGATTTAGGGTTTGGGAGCGTGTTTGAATTGTATTTTGGAGGCCCGTAGCTAATTTAGGCTTGAAATGCCGAAAGTTGAATTTTTAAAGTTTCCGATTCGATATTGAGATTTTGATCTGAGGGTGAGAATCGAATTCCGGAAGATAGAGTAGCTCCGTAGTATTGAATGTGAAGTGTGTGCAAAATTTTAGGTCTTTCGGATGAGGTTTGATAGACTTTTTGATCGAAAGCGTAATTTGAGAGTTTTTGATGTTCTTAGGCTTGAATCCGATGTTAAATTGGTGTTTTATGTTGTTTTGAGCATTCCGAAGGTTAGAACAAGCTTGAATGATGTTTTAGGATTAGTTGGCATGTTTGGTTGAGGTCCTCGGGGCCTCGGGTGAGTTTCGGATGGTTAAACGGATCATTTCATGTTGGAAAAAGTTGCAGATTTTGCTTCAGGACTGTTGCAGATGTTTTGTTCTTAGCGGTTGAATATAAGGGGCCGTGATTGCGTAGGCTTACTTGAGATAAGGGGCAGAGTTGTTCTACACAATCGTGTGAGATATGGTGCGATTGCGTGGGTCTGTGTGGTATATCTTCGCGAACGCGTGGGGATTGTCGTGATTACGTGAGTCTGAGTGTTATAGCTTCGAGATCGCGTAAGATAAGTTGAGGGCAGTCTATTTTTGTGCTTCGCGATCGCGAGGCTAGTTCTGTGATCGCGATGAAGGAAATAACTAGGTAGTATTTAAAGAGCCAATCCGCGACCCTTATTCATTTCCACCATTTTTGAACGGTATTGAAGCTTTTGAGGGAGATTTTTGAGGAAACCAAAGGGGAATAATTTGGAGGTAAAATTCTTGACTTCATAACTTATTTACATGTGATTAAAGGTCTAATTAGCGGTGAAACATTAGGGGGAAATTAGTGCAAAATGGGTAATTAGGACATGAGTAAGAGACCTTAAAATGGGTATTTGAGGGGTCAATTGAACTTCGATTTCAGTGTTCATGATATGTATAGACTCGTGAGAGTATGAGGATTTTGAAAATATAAATTTTACCCGATTCCGAGATGTGGGCCCGATGGGCGTTTTGGTTATTTTACCTAATTTAGCGTATTAGCTTAGAAATTATTTGTAGAATCTGTTACTTGAAGTGTTATTTATATTATGCAATTGAATTGAATAGATTTGGGACATTTGGAGTCGAGTACTCGTGGCAATAATGTGGTTTCGGGTTGATTTTGAGCCGGGTCTAGGTAAGTGGCTTGCCTAACTTTGTGTTGGGGACATTCCCCTTAGGATTGGTATTGTGATAAATGAAATGCCTTATACGTGAGGTAACGAGTGCGTACTTGTGCTAATTATTGAAAATCATGTTTTCATTAAAATAGCTTTAATTGTATTTTTCCTTTCATGCTTATACTACATGGAATTTAAACCTGTTGTTAGCTTAGAGAAGCATGTCTAATTGACTTAATTGCTTTATTTGCTTAAACTGCCTTATTTGTATTATGTGAAGCATGCTAGGTTAGAATTACCTGTTTTACCTTGGTATGAAGTTAAAGTTTAATTGGGTATTCTTGTGTTATTTCTGTGTGTTTTACTTTGGGACTACGGGACGGCATCCCGGGAGATCCCATGTACGTATTTTGGATTTGAACGAAAGTGCAGGATACCGAGAGATCCCCAGCTTGTAGATTGAGGATACCAAGAGATCCTCGGGATACTAAGAGATCCCTAGCATATATTGAGGATACTAAGAGATCCTCGGGATACTGAGAGATCCCCGATTATTATCTTTATGAAGAGTGGTATTCCTTATGATTGTTTTTGTCTTTGTTTCAATTGTTGTTATCCTTATTACCTTATATTAATTCTTACCGTTAGCTTTCAACTGTACTATTTGATCTTATTATGTTATATCTTATGTTTCATTTAATCTCAATAGGGCCTTGACCTTCCTCGTCACTACCCGACCGAGGTTAGGCTTGGCACTTACTGAGTACTGCTGTGGTGTACTCATGCTCTTTCTACGCATGTTTTTCATGTGCAGATCCAGGTACCTCCACTCAGACTTATCACGCTTGAAACGAGGTGCTTGTATAGACTCAGAGGTATATCTGCCGCGTCCGCAGACCGAAGAGTCCCTTTCTACTCTCCCTTTTTGTATTAGGCCTTCTGTACTTTCGTTTCTTTGTTAGATATTCTGGAGTTAGATGCTTGTAGACATTTAAAATCTTGTGATCATGAGATTCTGGGTTTTGGGAATAGATATGAGTTTCGAGAATTGTTATTGTGTATGTCGAGCGGCATTTTAAACACTATTTTTTTCACTATTTTGGGTTTTAATTATTTCTTCCGCAAATTTTGTTTATTTTTCACATTGTTAGGCTTACCTAGTCGTAGAGACTAGGTGCCATCACGATGGTTCACGGAGGGCAAACCGTGGTCGTGACAAGTTGTTATCAGAGCTCTAAGTTCATAGGAGTCATGAATCACAAGCCGGTTTATTAGAGTCTCGCTGATCGGTACGGAGACGTCTGTACTTATCTACGAGAGTCTACGTAACTGTTAGGAAAATTCCACTTCATTTGATTTCTTTGTCGTGCGAGATTTTGATATCTTCTATATTCTATCTCTTATAGATGGTAAGGACACGTGCTACCCGAGATGATCGGGCACCTACGCCTCTACTGCAGCTATTAGAGGCCGGGGCCGGGGTAGAGGCCGAGGACACACATGAGGTGAAGCCAGAGCACCCGTGCAAACTGCCACCAAGGTACCACCAATAGTTCCAGCCGGAGTCCAGGCACCTGATACGCCTACTGCTACTACTACTCCAGCTCTTCAGGAGACTCTTGCGCAGTTCATGAGCATGTATACCACTCTGGCTCAGGCAGGGTTGCTTCCCCCTACTGCAGACACATCTCAAGCCGGGGGAGGAGCATAGATGCCCGCCGCCTGCACTCTTGAGTAGCGAGTGCATGTTGATCGGGTCCCAGAGATTATTCCTGAATAGCCTGTAGTCCCAAGTTAGCCCTGAGGATAGGGCATCGGCTTTAGAGGATGAGCAGCGGAGACTTGAGAGGTTCAAGAAGTATGATCCTCCTGTATTCAGTGGGTTAGCATCAGATGATGCCTTGGGATTTCTGGAGGAGTGTCACCGTATCCTCCGCACTATGGGTATATTAGGATCAAATTAGTTTCTTTCACTGCTTTCCAGCTTCAAGGAGCCACCTATGAGTGGTGGCGTACCTATGAGTTAGGCAGTCCGGATGAGGCAACTTCACTATCTTGGACTCGATTTTCGGATATGTTCCTAAGGGAGTGTTTCCTAGGGATGCATGGCACATAGAGTTTGAGCATTTGCACCAGGGTAATATAACTGTCTCAGAGTATGCTATCTGTTACACTAGCTTGGATAGACATGCCCCAGTCTTGGTTTCTATTGTTCGTGAGAGGGTTCGCGGTTTATTGAGGGGCTTATTCACAGCATCAGGTCTAGCATGACTCGTGAGTTGGAGATGGATATTTCTTATCAGCAGGTGGTGAGCATTGCTAGGAGGATTGAGGGTATGCATGCTAGAGAGAGAGGAGAGGGAGGCCAAGAGGTCTCGAGAGTCGGGTCATTATTCCGGTCCCCGTGCCCCAACTGTAGGTCGTCATGGTAGGGGTTATATGAGTAGCCCCGTTCATTCAGATCTTCCAGCAGCCAGTGGTATTCCAGCTCCTCCTAGGCCTCATGAGCCTTATTATGCACCTTCAGTATCTAGTGCACCTCCTACGTGGGGTGCTTTTAGAGGTCTGTCCAGTAGACCTGGCCCGAGCCAATCATAGCTGCCACGTCCTCCCAGAGCTTGTTTTGAGTGTGGTGATACACGCCTTGCGGTGAGGGATTTCCCTAGACTTAGGAGGAGTGCACCTCCACAGACTTCTTAACCACAACGTACCCCATAGAGTTCTCAGGCTATGGTTACAACTCTAGTTGCTACCCCACCTGCCCAGCCAGCTAGATGTGGAGGTTTAGGATGTAGAGATCGCCCTAGAAGGGAGGCCAGGCCAAATACTATGCCCTTCTTGCCCGTACCGAGGTTGTTGCCTCCGATTATGTCATTAGAGGTATTATACTGGTTTGTCATAGGGATGCATCGGTTCTATTCGATCCAGGCTCCACATATTCTTATGTGTCTTCTTATTTTGCTCCGCATTTGGGTGTACCTCAGGATTCTTTGAGTTCCCCCATTTATGTTTCTACTCCTGTGGAAGATTCTCTTATTGTGGACCGCATTTATCAGTCGGGTTTGGTTGCTCTTAGTGGTTTCGAGACTAGAGCTGATTTATTGTTGCTCAGCATGGTGGATTTTGATATTATCTTGGGCATGTACTGGTTATCGCCCCATTATGCTATTCTTGATTGTCACACCAAAACCGTGATGCTGGCTATGCCAGGTGTATCGCGTGTTGAGTGGAGAGGTGCTTTAGATCATATTCCCAGTAGAGTTATTTCTTTCCTTAAGGCTCAACGTATGGTTGAGAAGGGGTGTGATGTGTATCTAGCTTATGTGAGAGATGTCAGTATTGATACCCCTTCAATTGATTCAGTCCCAGTAGTACGGGATTTTCCTGATGTATTTCCAGCTGATCTTCCAAGCATGCCGCCTGATAGAGATATTGATTTTGGCATTGATCTATTGCCGGGCACTCAACCCATTTCTATTCCTCTGTATCGTATGGCCCCTCCTAAGTTGAAAGAGTTGAAGGATCAGTTACATGAATTGCTTGATAAGGGTTTTATTCAGCCTAGTGTATTATCTTGGGGTTCTCCTGTCTTGTTTGTGAAGAAAAAGGATGGTTCTATGCGTATGTGTATTGATTATCGCCAGTTGAACAAAGTTACAGTGAAGAACCGGTACCTTTTGCCTCATATTGATGATCTGTTTGACCAGTTACAGGGTGCATGAGTGTTTTCTAAGATTGACTTGCGTTCAGGGTACCATCAGTTGAAAATTCGGGAGCCAGATATTCCGAAGACTGCTTTTAGGACTCGGTATGATCATTATGAGTTCCTTGTTATGTCATTTGGGCTGACCAATGCCCCAACCATATCTTGGTATGTTCCGGCCATATCTTGACTCCATTGTCTTTATTGATGATATTTTGGTGTATTTCCGGAGTCGGGAAGATCACGAGAAGCACCTGAGGACAGTGCTTTAGACCTTGAGAGAGAAGAAGTTATATGCTAAGTTCTCGAAATGTGAGTTTTGGTTGGATTATGTGGCATTCTTAGGCCAGGTGATGTCGAGTGAAGGTATTCAAGTGGATCCAAATAAAGTAGAGGAAATGTAGAGTTGGCCCAAACCATCCTCAGCTACAGAGATCTGTAGTTTTCTTGGCTTGGCGGGTTACTACCGTCATTTTGTAGAGGGGTTTTCATCGATTGCAGCCCCTATGACCAGACTGACCCATAAGGGTGCTCCATTCCAGTTGACGGAAGAGTGTGAGGCGAGCTTTCAGAAGCTCAAGACAGCTTTGACTACAACCCCAATTTTGATATTGCCTACAGGTTTGGGTCTTACATTGTCTATTGTGATGCCTCGAGAATTGTCCTTGGAGCGATTTTGATGCAGGACAGTAGGGTGATTGCCTACGCATCCAGACAGTTGAAGGTGCATCAGAAGAATTATCCTGTCTATGATCTCGAGTTAGCTGCCAGTGTCATTAATTGTACGGTGTTCCTTATGAGATTTATACTGATCATCGGAGCTTGCAGCACCTGTTCAAGCAAAAGGATCTAAATTTGCGCCAGAGGAGGTGGTTAGAGTTGTCGAAGGACTATGATATCACTATTTTGTATCACCCGGGCAAGGCCAATATGGTGATCGATGCTTTGAGTCCCCGGGCAGAGAGTTTGGGGAGTTTGGCTTATTTACTAGCATCGGAGAGGCCTATGGCGATGGATGTTTAGGCCTTAGCCAATCAGTTTGTGAGATTGCATCTTTCGAAGCCCGGTCGGATTCTAGATTTTGTGGTTTCTCTGTCTTCCTTATTTGATCATATCAGGGAGCGTCAGTTTGATGACCCTCATTTGTTTGTCCTCAAGGATAAGGTTCAGCACAGTGATGCCAGAGATGTGACTATTGGTGATGATGGGGTATTGAGGATGCAGGGTCGGGTTTGTGTACCCAATGTATGGGCTTCGGGAGTTGATTTTAGAGGAGGCCCATAGCTCGCGGTATTCCATTCATCCAGGTGTCACGAAGATGTATCAGGATTTAAGACAACATTATTAGTGGAGACGGATGAAGAAAGACATAGTTGGGCTTGTAGCTCAGTGCCTCAATTGTCAGAAGGTGAAGTATGAGCACTAGAGACCAGGTGTGTTGCTTCAGCAGATAGAGATCCCGGAGTAAAAGTGGGAGCGGATCACCATGGACTTTATAGTTGGGCTCCCACGGACTTTGAGGAAGTTCGATGCCATTTGGGTGATTGTGGATCGACTGAACAAGTCCGTGCATTTCATTCCTGTGTGTACTACTTATTCTTCAGAGCGATTGGCTGAGATTTATATCCGGGAGATTGTTCGTCTGCATGGTATTCCAGTTTCCATCATTTCGGATAGAGGTACTCAGTTCACATCATGGTTCTGGAGGGTCGTTCAGCATGAGCTGGGTACTCGGGTGGAGTTGAGTACAACATTTCACCCTCAGATGGACGGACAGTCCGAGCGCACTATTCTGATTCTTGAGAATATGCTCCGTGCATGTGTGATTGATTTTGGAGGGTCTTGGGATCAGTTCTTGCCATTGGAAGAGTTTCCCTACAACAACAGCTATCAGTCCAGCATTTAAATGGCACCGTATGAGGCTTTATATGGTAGGCGGTATAGATCTCCGGTGGGATGGTTTGAGCTGAGTGAGGCTAGATTATTCGGACCAAACATGGTTTAGGATGCTTTGGAGAATGTTAAGGTGATTCAGGATAGATTCCGTACAGCCCAGTCCAGACAGAAGAGTTACGCGGACCAAAAGGTTTGTGATGTTTCCTATATGGTTGGAGAGCGGGTTCTGCTTCGGGTTTCACCTATAAAGGGCGTTATGAGATTTGGGAAGAAAGAGAAGTTGAGTCAACTTACCTTATGTGATCGCAACACGCTCCACACGATCGCGAAGCTATAACACTCAGACTCACGCGATCGCAACAATGCCCACGCGTTCGCGAAGTTATACCACACGATCGCATCCTGTCTCACGCGATCGCATAGAACAACTCTTCCCCTTATCTCAAGTAAGCCTACACGCTCGCGTCCCCTTATACGCAATCGCGAAGAACAAAACGTCCGCAACAGACCTGAAGCAAAATCTGCAACTTTTTCCAACATGAAATGATCCGTTTAACCACCCGAAACTCACCTGAGGCCCCTAGGACCTCAACCAAACATGCCAACCAATCCTGAAACATCATTCAAACTTGTTCCAACCTTCGGAATGCTCAAAACAACATCAAAATACCAATTTAGCATCGGATTCAAGCCTAAAACTTCAAAAACTCTCAAATTACGCTTTCGATCAAAAAGTTTATCAAACCTCGTCCGGAAGACCTGAAATTTTGCACACACGTCACATTCAACACTATGGAGCTACTCCAACTTCCGAAATTGCATTCAGACCCTTGGATCAAAATCTCACTATCGAACTGGAAACTTCAAAATTTCAACTTTCAGCATTTCAAGCCTAAATTAGATACGTGCCTCCAAAACACAATCCGAATACTCTCCTAAACTCGAAATCACCTAATGGTGCTAACGGAACCATTGGAATTCCATTCTGAGGTTGTCTTCATACTATTCTGACTACGACCCAAATTCCACAACCTAAACTCTCATTTAAGGACTAAGTGTCCCAAAACTCTCTGAAACTCCGACAACTCATAATAGCAGAAACAAATACGAGGAAAGCAGTTAATAGGGGATCAGGGCGTAAATTCTTAAAACGACCGACTAGATTGTTACATCCTCCCATAATTAAACATTCGTTCGTCCTCGAACGAGTATAGAGACATACTTGAAGTACTGAAAAGATGAGGGTAACGGCTGTGCATTTCCTGCTCGGTCTCCCAGGTCGCCTCCTCAACCGGCTGACCCCGCCACTAAACCTTTACTGATGCAATGTTCTTTGACCTCAGCTTTCGAACCCGCGTGTCCTATATCACCACTGGCTTCTCAACATAAGATGCATCCTTGTCCAACTGGACTGAACTGAAATCCAACACGTGCGATGGATCACCGTGATACCTCCGGAGCATTGAAACATGAAATACTGGATGAACTCCTGCTAAGCTGGGAGGTAAGGCGAGCTCATAAACAACCTCCCCAACATGCCTCAATATCTCAAAAGGGTAAATAAACCTTAGAGGGCAGTCCATTTTTGTGCTTTGCGATTGCGAGGCTAGTTCCACGATCGCGATGAAGGAAATAACTGGGCAGTATTTAAATAGCTAATCCGCGACCCTTCTTCATTTTTCCACCATTTTTGAACGGGATTAAAGCTTTTGAGGGAGATTTTTGAGGAAAACAAAGGGGAATCTCTTGGAGGTAATAGTTTTGACTTCATAACTCATTTATATGTGATTAAAGTCTAATAAGTGGTGAAAATTAAGGAAAAATCAGTGCAAAATGGGTAATTAGGGCTTGAGATTAAGAGACCTTAAAATGGGTATTTGATGGGCCAATTAAACTCCGATTTTAGGGTTATTGATATGTATAGACTCATGAGAGTATGAGGATTTTGAAAATGTAAAATTTACCTGATTCTGAGATATGGGCCCAAAGGGCATTTTGGTCATTTTACCTAATTTTGCGTATTAGCTTAGAATTTGTTTGTAGAATCAGTTACTTGAAATGTTATTTACATTATGCAATTGAATTGAATAGATTTGGGCCATCTGAAGTCGAGTACTCGTGGTAAGAACGTAGTTTCGGGTTGATTTTGAGCCGGTTCGAGGTAAGTGGTTTGTCTAACCTTGTGTGGGGGACATTCCCCTTAAAATTGGTATTATGATAAATGAAATGCCTTGTACGTGAGATGACAAGTGCGTACTTATGCTAATTGTTGAAAATCCTGCTTTCACTAAAGTAGCTTTAATTGTATTTTTCCTTTCATACTTATACTACTTGGAATTTAAACCTGCTGTTAGCTTAGAGAAGCATGTCTAATTGACTTAATTACTTTATTTGCTTAAACTACCTTATTTGTATTGTGTAAAGCATGCTAGGTTAGAATTACCTGTTTTACCTTGGTATGAAATTGAGTTTAATTGAGTATTCTTGTGTTATTTCTGTGTGTTTTACTTTGGAACTACGGGACGGTATCCCGGGAGATCCCCTGTACGTATTTTGGATTTGAACAAAAGTGCGGGATAACGAGAGATCCCCAGCACGTATATTGAGGATACCAAGAGATCCTCGGGATACAACCTTAAGTAGCTCACTGAAGGAAGTGTGAAAGTAAGCAAGCAAAGTCTCAACCCGAAATCAATAGCCCGCAAAAATAGAAAGGAGAAAGCCTATCTCTTTCCAGTAGTATGTAGCTTTACTTCCTTGAACTTCTATGGAGCTGAAAAGGGGGCCGGGCGTAGCACGTTCTTTTTTGGGACACATAGGCTATTACAGACACGTCAAAAAAAACTTTTTAAAGCACGAAATCCCAGAATGGAATCATTGCAGAAGAAAGGTATAACGCCTGGGAACTGGAAGTCAAATATAGTTACTCACCTCACATCCCAATTTCCTCTGTGGGTGTATACCGGCCGGGTTGCTACCCGGAGGACCAACCCTGACTACTGGGACAAGCTTGGTTTCTTCCTGTGGTTACTATTAGAACACAAGCCAAGGAACTCAAAACCACAACACAAGCACCCTTTATTTACTAGTTTTGGAGTTTTCTATTGGCAAAGGAAACTCGGGAATTCAAGATTTTGTTCTGTCCTCCGGACATTTATTATGTTGTCACTACTTCTTGTCAATTTGAATTGCATCAAAGCTCTCGTTCGAACTTCATATATGAGAATTCTAAACAAGAACTCGAGACTTGAAATGAATCCAACTGGAGGTTCTTTCTTAGAGCAAGAATGGAACCGCTATCACTTGTCCTATCATTCGCGATGAGCTTCTTTCATTCGTCAGTATGGGGTAGGTAGAGTCCTTTGCTCGTATGCTTGGCATTACTATAGTTGCACCAGTCTTCCTTCCTTTATAGTGCACATGAAATAGAAACCCCTGGTTCTGGAAGGCACATGAGTCCGAACGCTATGTTGAATGTGCGACTGAGACTACATTACGTAGGTACTTGTGCAGGTGAGCTTAGACTTGGTGAACTCCTGTCATGATGAATTAAACTCTGTTCCATGCCCCGTTTCTTGTCAATCACATCCTCTTACCACAGGTCGCCATTCCATCCTTTTTCAAAAGGGTAGATGTTTTTCTCCTCGATTCATCGAGATTTCAAGTTGACATCGTCTCTCAAACCTATAAGGCCAATGTGCCTTAGGGTATTTTAGATTCCGATTCAAAGCAAAGGAAACTTCCTAAGGAAAAGGGCTTTTAGAATCAGCTCTTCTTGAAGTGAAGAAGGAGATGTGGCACAATGCATCGTATCGTCCATAAATAGCAAGGGAACTAGCCATTTCTTATCTTGAATAGGAAAAGAAGGAACTGGCATCGTGCCTTAAGGCTTTATTGGCTAACTCGGAAAGTAGGAATAGAGGAGGCACGAGCCTACCATTAGAAGAAATCAAAGGTAATTAGTTCATCTTTGAATAGGAAGCCCGGTTAACCAAACAAGCTGGAGGGACTTCCTGCCATAGAGGAAAGGAGTCAAGGGAATCAGCTATGGGGATCTCTATAGATGCGGCTTTACCGGGGTTAGCTTGACTTTGACTCTCGCTACGACCCTTCTCTGGATAAATCCGAGTTTGATCTGGATTTCCCCCATTTTTGTATCATAGACCAATGATCTATTTTCATTTCTTGTCTACTATTTTCTTTCCAGTATTTTGATTATGATTATTTTTTAGTATTCTATTTTACGCGTCACAACAATTAGGAATTGAGAATCTATATCTTTAGATCAAAGAAGGGTCTAGCTGTTGGAATAATGGTATCCATTGTTATTTGAGCCCTTGTTGCAAGCAAAGTGTTTTTGAAAAGTGTTAGAAATCGTGGACAACATTTTTTTTCAAGTGCTTCAGCGGGCTTTGGCCTTTTTTTGTTATAGGTATTTAACTGGTTCGGAAGATAAACTATCAGTCAATGACGTTGCCAAGGTAGATGTTTTTCTTTGCCTTTCAAGATATTGCGTATAAAAAGAAAGATAGCCAGTCCTCTTGGGCGGCCGAGAGTATTATGTAAAAAGTACCAAGGAGGATCCACACCAAACCTCGACCCAACGTCACACATTCTCTAGGTCCAAAGGGATCCAATGCCCAACTACCGACTCCTCCCGGAATTGCGTTATTGGAGCCGAGCCAGGAATGGCCGTTAGTAGACACCCACCACTTTTCACCAATTAGAGAGGCCCTCTTTAATACATTAAGAAAAGATGTTCACAGGGGCCAGAAAGACTCAGTCATAGAAATTTAGAATACCTACGTGGAAAGTTTATTGGAAAGAGGGAACTATTTCTCACCCAACCCTACCTATCCTATGTATTCGAGGGAGAGGCTGGAATCGAAAAAGACCAGGTTCCACACATATGACACAGGCAGAAGGTATGGGATGAGCAGTTTCTTGAAGAGCGAATTCAATCCTATAGTCGTCTTCTTTGTTCGAAAAATGCACAGTGGAAAGGGATGCTAGTCGGCTCCGCGAAGTTGTAGCCCAAAAAAAGAAGATCCAGAGTGATTCCTCACCTATCCTGTCAGGGGCCTAGAGATCCCTCGTATATATTGAGGATACCAAGAGATCATCGGGATACCAAAAGATCCCTAGCATTTATTGAGGATACCAAGATATCCCTAGCATATATTGAGGATACTAAGAGATCCTGGGGATACTGAGAGATCCCCGATTATTATCTTTGTGAAGAGTGGTATTCCTTGTGATTGTTTTTGTCTCTATTTCAGTTGTTGTTATCCTTATTACCATGTATAAATTCTTACCGTTAGCTTTCAATTGTACTGTTTTATCTTATTCTGTTATATCTTATGTTTCATTTAATCTCAGTAGGGCCCTGACCTTCTTTGTCACTACCCGACCGAGGTGAGACTTGGCACTTACTGAGTACCATTGTGGTGTACTCATGCCCTTTCTGAGCATGTTTTTTATGTGCAGATCCAGGTACCTCCACTCAGACTTATCACATTTGAGACGAGGCATTTGTAGAGATTCTGAGGTATATCTGTCGCGTCCGCAGACCGAAGAGTCCCTTTTTACTATCCCTTTATGTATTAGCCCTTTTGTACTTTCGTTTCTTTGTTAGATATTCTGGAGTTAGATGCTTGTAGACATTTAAAAGTTTGTGATCATGAAATTCCGGGTTTTGGGAAAAGATATTAGTTTCGAGAGTTGTTATTGTGTATGCCGAGCGACATTTTAAACATTGTTTTATTTCACTATTTTGGTTTTTAATTATTTCTTCCGCAAATTTTGTTTATTTTTTGCATTGTTAGACTTACCTAGTCGTAGAGATTAGGTGCCATCACGATGGTTCACGGAGGGCGAATTGGGGTCGTGACATTTCTCTTGGTACATTTGTTTCCTTCACTGTCCATTTTAGTGGGGATAATTGGTCTGTGATTGAAAATTATCCATAAGTCAAAGTCAGTGGCCTGAAGGAAATATACATCTTTCATTCATCATAGTGGTGTCCATCAAATAGAGGAGGTCTTACAATGTGTATTCCTAGATGTACCGGGGGATCAATCTCTACTGCCTGGTGTGCATTCTACCAAAGCATAAATATTTATGGTCTCGTCCTCTTTCTCTTCCTCTTTATCACTTCCACTGTTCTCATATGCTAGAAAATCATGTTTCATGGCTTCAGTAAATTCCTTGCCTAGGATTTTGCCTTTGTTTAGACCACTCTCTTTCATTTTTTCCTTTTTCTCTTTTTCAGCTCTTTCCTTCTTCCATTCAATTTCCCACATTTGGCAGTCTTTTATCATGTGGTCTAGCTTGTTACACTTGTAGCACCCATCGTATGAAGCTTTGTCAATCTATTTATGTTTGCCACTGTCTTCTCTCTTAGATGCATTTTTGGAGTTTTCATGAATTTCTTGAAATTAGAAACCATTGCTAGGTCAAGCTCATCATTGTCAGACTCATCTTCTTCGGATACCTAAGAACCAAGGCCTTATCCCTCCTTGGTTCTTTCATGCGCAGTTCCAGCTTTCTCATCTCATGAATCTTTAAGTTTCTATTAGCTCATCCAGTAAGATATTATCCAACTCCTTTGCTTCTTAAATGGTTGTGACTTTTGATTCCCATTAGACTAGGAGAATCATTATAACCTTGCTAACCAACTCTTCTAAAGTGAATACATTTTCAAGTGATTTCAGTTTATTTGTTATTATGATAAACCTAGCCATCATCTCATGGATGGGTTCAGACTCCTTCATGGAGAAGAGCTCATAGTTCCTAATAAGCAGTTCAATCCTTGATCTCTTCACTTGGTTTGTTCTTTCATGAGCAGTTTGAAGTGCATCTCAGATCTCTTTTGCATCAGAGCATGCATATATCCTGTTGCACTCATCAGGACCAAGTCTATAGATGAGGATCTTCTTGGCCTTCGCATTCTTCTCCATCATTCTGAAGTCTGCTACCACAAATTCAGAGGGCTCTTTGGGAACAATTTCATTTTGCCCATTTTGTTTAGAGGGAGTTAATGGACCTCGATTTACTATGTCCATAGTTCATAGTCTTCAGCCATCAAAAAATCCTTCATTCTTGCTTTCCACCAACTGTAGTATTTTCCATTGAACATGGGTGGTTTAATAGTTGATTGTCCTTTGTTAACCCCAGGTAAGGTACTCATTTTGCTTCCAAGATCTCTCTAGGTGTTAACCGCGTGTGAGAGAACCTGCTCTGATACCAGTTGTTAGTTTGAGTGCCTTTCTGAATTACTAAAAGAACTTGGTTCTTTACCTTACTCATTAAGTGTAAGCGAGATAAACTGTAAAATAAACACAACAATTTTTACGTGAAAAATCACCCGGCTCAAAGGTGCAAAAACCACGACCTACCACGTATGATTTTAACTTCAACTTCACTAAAACAAATGAGCCAAATGTATCGATTACAAGACCTGCAAATCAATACCCTCCAGTTCTCCTACTTCAACTATTTGACTTACAAGTTACTCTAACTTGCAAACTTAAATAATTATTTGAACTCACTCATTATGTATGTTACTTGATTACAACCCGATTTTCAAAAACATATTCACTAACTGACTCAAGAAGAACACTAAGACTAGTAATCAACTTGAGTGTTGAAAATGTAGTTCCACGGTTGATGTGCAAAAGGATGGTCTTAGCAGTCCAAAAAGATAGTATTTTAGTTTCCTTGGCTCCGAGATCTTTTAGAATTCCTATGCATAGCCAGCTTCTCATTTGACAGGACTCCTACAGTTCCAAGGACTCCACAATTACTCCACAAATCTTGTGACTCTTGTCTATCACTTATACAAGCATATCTTCTTGGACAACGACCCTTATCATGTTGGCAACCCTCTTCCAACAAAATCAGACTCGAGTAACTTTGTGAAAACGTTACTGCATTGTAAGAACCTTCAACATCGACCTTCAGGACCTAGTTCTTAGAGCCTTTCATCAGCTAAATCGAGGACCTAGTTCTTAGAGCATTTTCTCTGAACAAACTTTGTTAATCATCAAAATCTCAATACTCAACAATATTTTTTTTTATAAAAGTACATTATGATATGGATATTACTTATCTAGGTGTCTTTGATGTGTCCTCCATATAAAGGAGAGTATACAACACACAGGGCGGAGGCGTTTAAAATACTAGTTTTCATTATTGTTTCCTTTTTTTTTTTTCTTTTTGTCATTTTGTCATTTTGTCTTTTTATTTTTTTTGAGCCGAGGGTCTTTCGGAAACAGCCTCTCTACTCCTTCGGGGTAGGGGTAAGGTCTGCGTACACATTACCCTGCCGAGACCCCATTAGTGAAATTTTACTGGGTTGTTGTTGTTGTTCTTAATTTCACCTTAAAGTAAGTTTTAAGGGTCAATTCAACCTCCCTCGTTTATGAGAAGACATTGATTGGACTGGAAATTTTCCATTTTATCTAAGCGATGTACATTTAGGATAAAGTTGTCATTATTCAATTTATAAGTTATATCTCATACTATTACTAACTAAAATACAAAGATAACATATTTTCACAAATCTTGTTTTTCCGATCAATTTCTTTAATTTACTTTTACCCTACTATTAAATGAGAGAGATAAGGCAAATACAATAATGAGCAAAAACTTTTTAACCCTTTTACTTGACTTTAACTAAAACAAACTATAAGAAGAGCGAGCTAGCAAACAAACTCACTTGGCTATAATTTACTACAAAGTAAAGAACAACTTTTGTCACGTCTTAATATGTTTTAAATACAAGAGCTGTCATCATTCGTGACATTCCAAAATATCTTAATTCCTAAGTATTCAAAGTCCCCTTGAAAATCTATTGAAGTAATTAAGACATTCAAAGTCTCTTGAGAATCTACTAATTAAAGTGAAGGTACAACATTGTAATCATAGTTAAGTAAAGGTGCAATTGAGCTCTCTTTTGTCGCGTGATTAATAAATGGTATGTCCCTTTTATGTCTTTTGTCTTTAACTAATTCCAATTGTGTGTTCCCTAAATACTTCTAATCATAAAGTCAACAATATTAAAAGGAATGTAAAGCCTCCTCCCAACCCATAACAACCCCTTTACGAAAAGCACATGACATTTAGGGTGTGTTTGGTAGGAATGAAAATATTTTTCGAAAAATTCATGTTTGGTTGGCTTAAATAATTTCGAAAATATTTTTCATATGAACTCATTTTCCTCCAATTGGAAGAAAATGTTTTCCTTATCAAGAGAAAGGAAAATATTTTCCAAAACTCTTTCTCAACCTTCCTCACCGTATTCCCTACCCTCACCAACCCACCCCACCCCCACCCAACCCCACCCCACCCCACGCCTACCTACCCCACCCCTCTCTCCAAAAAGGATTTTTCTTCAAATTTTAGTTTTTTTCCGTCACCACCCACCCTGCTATTCCCCCTGCTCCTCCCCCGGAAAAAATTATTTTTTTAATATATTTTTAGTTTTAGTTTTTTCATCTTTCAGTTTACAGCTTCGAAATTTTACAAGTTCCAAAGTTATGAGTTCGGTGGTTTATGTGTTTGGAAGTTTCCGGGCTCGAAAATTCGCGGTTTCGAAAGTTTACGGTTCGGAAGCTTATGAAATTTGTGGGTTCGGAAGGTTGTTGGTTCAAAAGTTTATGGCTTCATGTTTATTGTATCTAAATTATTTATGAATACTCTTGAGAAGTTATTTTCCTTAATTTGCGTACCAAACATCGAAAAATAAATAAAATTATTACTTGTTTTCTAAAAAAACATTTTTCCGTTGTACCATACACAACCTTACTAAGGAAAAGGAAAGGATGATTTTGGAGAGAGAGAATTGTAATATAATAAAGTTTTCATACATTAGGACAACGACTTTGGAAAACATGACGAAAAGGTTACCAATTTTAATATATAATAACTATTACTTAGTAAGATGGCTGTGGTATTCATCATATTTATTCAACTTTTACGATTGAAAGTTTATGTTATTAGTATATTAATATGATTGTACTCAGAATCTATACAAATTGTATCAAGAAAAGCGCAAATTATCTTGAACCTTGACCGAATGCACTGCTTTTTGTTTCATTTTAGCCGATTGAACAATAGTATATGCAATTGGTTGAATGGGAAAAAAACCAAAATTATGTTTTTGAAAACAACGACATTAATCTTTTATACTAACATCAGGGGTGACAAATGGGTTGTTTGGGCTGAAGTTGGGTGGTTCAAGATAGTGTTTTAAAAGGCATGGGCGTAAGGCGATGCGTTACATATGCCTCAACGAGGCGGGCGTAGCTCTATGTGTATTTAGTTTTTAATATTTTTATAAAATATTGTAATTATAGAAAATATTTATATATAGGTAAAATTGCATAAAAATTAAAGAAAACTATAAATATGTGAAAAATATATATAGATGTGCTCCATCTCCACACAAAAAAAAATTAGTCAAAATAATTCATTATACACTACTTACAACTTATAAGCACAAATAACTTGAGTTGAAAAGAATAACGTTTACTACATGGAGGAAGAAAAAGGATGACTAACCTGTAATTTAAACTTTGAACTTGTTGCTATGAAGGAGAATTGAGTTCTCTTTGTATTTGCAAAAATTTTAAAAAATTGACTCGTTGCTTTTGGGAGATTATAGCAGACTAGCGGACAAGATAAAGAATTGGGAAAGACCATAAATTAGGGCTTCTATGGATAAAAAAGGTCTTGACTTTTAAATTTAATAATTCAGTTCCTTTTTAAAATTTTTGAATAATTACAAGCTGACTTTTGAAAATTTGGGTATTATATGAAGGACTTTTGAGAATTTGGGTATTCAGCAAATTTGTTTTAATTTGAAAAAGTCTCTAGGGCTTACGCCTCACTACAAAAACGCGTCTCAAACACTCCGAGCGTATGCCCCAAATTGTAATTTTAACTTAATTACAAGTTGATATACAGTTTACCAATTGTATACAAAATAATGTATTAGAATATAATCTTTCATATTTTCTCTACCTCATTTTCCTAATAGTAGTGTCTAATCTAAGATTGCAAATAAGTTTATTGGCCAATATCTGATCTAATGACTGATGTTAGAATAATCACAAGTTCACACCATTAAACAAACAAAATAGAGGATCGATGAAAACGGTTTGATTCTTATATTGGAAATACGTGTTATCAGAAGAGAAATAAAGAACCTGCAATTGAATACCGAATTGCTCATAAGAAAAACAGTAATATACCTATTCTTTTTTAATAAACATAAAATTTATTAAAACACCATTAGCAACTATTAAAAAGTTTGAAAGCTTTGAATTTGAAAATCGAATTTTGAAAAATTATTATTTGTTTAAATTGGGTGTTGTTGCAAATAATTGCGAATATCCTTTGAAGTTTATAGCTTAATTTTGAGAGAATTTGGTGAAGATTCGAGGTGTTTTTGGTTAGAATTTCATATTGAAACTCGAAAATGAAGACACAAACAAATTATATATATATTCTTTATGTCAGGTGTACAAACAACACAAAAAAATATACAACTAACATAATTGTATATAAATTATATGTAAATTATAGTTTTTGATCGAATTCTAAACAAAAAATTATATTTAAGTTGTAGATAAATTGTAGATATATTGCTGATTTTGACTGGATTTGTATATATTTTTTAAAAAAACTTTAGTTACTTTAAATAGAAAAACTTAGACAAAATCGGGTAAATAAGTTTAAAATCTTGTATATATACGAAAAAGTCCCTAAATAAATGGGCTAATGCCCAATTATGCCCAAAATTCATTTGGGTCAAGATGGGCTAAACAATGAATCATAACCCTACCCACCCAACTTGACCCAAATCTTTTCAATATTCTCAACTTTTAAACAAATTAAAACCCCAATATTATTTTAAACAATCTCCTCCGACTCAAATCATAAATATGTTGTGAATTATATTTCGGTACCTCAAAAATCGCCCAGTGCCTGTCCTTTATATTATTGATATAAAGTTTATTTGTTGTTTTCTATGTTGTGTAAATGTGTTTCTGCTTCTTCTTCTTTTTTTCCAGATTCTTTTATATGTTTGATGATTGTTTTTGCCAACAACAATTAGTTAATAAATTATTCGATGAGTTCTTTTAGTTTAAGTTTCAACATACTTTTTCTTAGGTTATAAGAATTATTCCTCTCACTTTTATATCGTTATCAAATACCTGTTGGTTTAGTTATTAAAAAGATGTCTTGGTAATTAATTAACAATAAATAAAATTACAACTGGAAATATTAAAATGATTTACATGTAATATGAGTAAATGTTTCAGAATATGCATGGCCGCCAAAAAATATTAGCTCCAAAGAAATTATTTTATCCTACTCAAAAGTTAAAAGAAGGAATATTATTAACTGGAATCTTATGATCTGTACATTATATAATATTCCATCCTTTCCCAGTTATTATTAGGAACATGTAAATTGTGTGTCATTATGAATCTGATCATATTCTTTACTCCTTAACTTAATTATGACCTATAAGATTGAGCATTTTCATGGTAAAAATTGCACGGAGCGCCCTATTTGGTCGCCCCCATTTAACATATACCCATTTTTTAAAAAAGTTTTAACTTGTATTCACTTTTTAAATAACTTTAGCCTACTTTCTCCTCCTTCATTTCCTTCTTCTTCTTCTTTCTTCTGCTGCTGTGAATATAAAATAATACAAATATTCATAAATACAATTGCTTTTCTTGCTCTTCTTCTTTTATCTGGTACAAGGCAATCACTATTCAGTTTCGGAATACGGTTTATAATGCTCCCTCTCTACCCATTTCTTTTAAATACAGAGAATCCAAACTAGTGATATAGGCCTACCACACATCCCGTGCGGTATTACCTTTGCAATTGAATGGAACCAGAGTCCAGGGAGCCTATGTAGGAACGCATAGACTTAATGCTCAGAAAGCCTAAGAAAGGCAATTGGGAGGGAGTTGAAATTCTCAATATAAGATAAATAAAATGCATATGCACACAGATTGCCGAAATATGACCTCATGAACTAGCGCAACTGAAATGGGTAGAGAGGAAGCATTATAAAGCTTATCCAGGACAAAAACTTCAGCTCTAGAGCTGAAGTTCGCCAGTTACAAAACAAAAACTTCAGCTCTAGAGCTAAACTTCAGGCCCGTTTACTAGAATGTTGAAGTTTTGCGTGATTGCCTTTGCTACTTTAGCCCCATATGCTGAATTTATGCGAAAAAACGGGTACGTTTGCAATTTTTTTTGCAAATGGGGCACAAGTTAAAACGTGACACAAAAAACGGGTATAGATGCAAATGCCCCTTTGGATCAAAATTGGGCATCATCATGGGTTCATTTGTGATGTGATGGGTTAATTTGGGCTAGCCCAAAACATTATATCTTCAAAATTATTCCAGCCCAAACTCATTAAAACTTGGGAGAAATTTAAAAATAACCAAATTTACAAGAGGCATTCAAAAATAGCCACCATTTTAAAAGTAACTGAAATTTAGTCACTCTTTATGTAAAGATAAATTTGAATGAAAACACTGTTCAAAATACGGAAAAATACTCCAGCATAATATACTGGAGTTCCAATATATTATACTGAAACTTCAGTCTAATATAATGGAGTTCTAGTATAATATATCGGTCTAGCATAATATACTGGAGCCAGCAAATGATACCGGTCAAATGGATTTAGGTTAGTTTTGCCAACCCTAACTAACATCAATCACACAGTTAGGAAAATCTATATACACGTGATATAAAAATAATATCACAATATTTGTTTGTTAAAAGGAATATTATTACCTTCTTTGATTTGCATGTTAAACACTTCCAACCATAGCAAGCACCCCATGCCTTAAACTTTCATCGAGCAAATCATTCATTATAAAACTAATAATAAAAGTTGTGCATGAGTCATAGATACTCATTCATAACTTTAAAATATAACGAACATGTTGACTGCTTTATTTCTCACCAATTAAGTGCACATATTATAAATAATTATATTTAATTATCTTTTAAGTTATCTGATACCGTATAGAAGTTAATCTCTTTTGCCTAACCAACTCCAACTTGAAAAAAAGTGAAAGTTAAAAGTAATTATATCCTTTATTAATCATCATCCATTTTCCACGTTTTTCCTCATCTAATTAAACGTAGAATGTGGTTGGGTTGGGAGAAATTAAAAAATAGCCAGATTTACAAGTGGTCATTCAAAAATAGCCATAATTTTAAAAATAATTGAAATTTGGCCATTTTTCATGTAAAGATAAATCTGAACGAAAACACTATCAAAATTCGAAAAATACTCCAGTATAATATACTGAAATTCCAGTATAATATACTAGAGTTCCGGTATAATATACCGGTCCAACATAATATACCGGTGCTCCAATCTCTAATATATTATACTGTAACTTTCCGTGTGTTAGAGTTCCAGCATAATATGCTGGAAGTTCATACACAGGTGCACCGATCTCCAGTATATTATGCTGGAACTTTCCGTGTTGCAGCAAAATAATGACTATTTTTCAATGACTTCAAAAATGCTGGCTATTTTTGAATGACCAATCTGAAAATTGGCTAGCCCGTGCTACTCTAAATTGAGAATTATGTTGGGCCGTCAAAATAAGAAGCCCAACTATTTTACTAATTCAAACAAGCTTGCTAATTTGGTCTATTGGAAACAATCTCTCTATCTCCACAAAGGTAGGAGTAAAGTCAGCGTACACACTATCCTCCCCAGACCGCACAATGTGAGATTTGTAAAAATTGCACGGGGCACCCTATTTGGTCGTCCTCATTTAATCTATACCCGTTTTTTTAAAAAGTTTTAACTTGTACCCACTTTTTAAACAACTCCAGGCCTCCTTCTCCTCCTTCGTTTTCTTCTTCTCAAGATTTTCCACTCAACTGCCGCTCACCTCCAAGCTTTCATTAGAAGAGGCATTTTGTGAACAGAGCAAGAAACATACAGATTCTTTCATTGTTTTTTGCTCTAGCTGCATGTTAAACTGTTGATGCATCGTTTTTGCACTTCGTCTCCTTTGTTTCTAGTTAGGTGGATAAGTTTTTGCCTAGGAAATGAATTAGCACAAGATACTCGTAAATTTATATCACAGTACACATGTTTTTGTTTTCAATTACAAAATAATCGAGCTGAAGTTTAGCAAATATAAATAAAAACTTTAGCTCCTAGAATGCCGAAGTTCAGCAAATACAAAACAAACTTCAGCTCCTAGAATGCTGAAGTTCAGCAAATACAAAACAAACTTCAGATCCTAGAATGCTGAAGTTTAGCAAATACTAAACAAATTTTCAGCTCCTAGAATGCTGAAATTCAGCAATTACAAAATAAAAACATTAGCCAAAACATGTTGTAGTTTTATTGAATTGAAGTTTGTCATTGCACTATGAACTAAAGTTTGCGTGATTGCTTTTGCTACTTCAGGACCGTGTGTCTGAAGTAACCCAAAAAGTGGGTACGCTTGCAATTTTTTTCGCAAAGCGGGTATAAGTTAAAAGGTGACTCAAAAACTGGGTATAGATGCAAATCCCCCGTAAAATTATACTGAGTATGTTGTTGTTATTGTAACAAACCTGCTAATTTCCACCCAACTTTGGACTAGGCAAGTGGTAATCAACAATTATTTTCTGGAAAACAATTTTTTTTTTATAATGTAAAGAGGATATCCGAAAAAAAAAGAAGAGAGAGATCCAATTCCGTTAGCAATTAGCAAGTTGAACAACACTTTATGTTGGTCCAAATTTGTCCAACCAGGAAAATGATCAACTAAGGAATAATGTAACTTGATGTTCTTTTTTTTTTTTTTTAATAATGTAACTTGATGCTTTTTAATTCTCACAAACGGTTTTGTTATCCTTGTCTAGTGCCAGCATTTTCTGTTACAAATCGATAAAATGTTTTTGTGTGCATCTCTCTATTACCACTGGTTACTAGACGTATTTTCAAAAAATATTTTCTACAAAATATGTTATGTCATCCCAAACACGATTCCATGTCCTCTTAAAACAATTTTCTCTCACCAAAAGCTCCTAAAATTCGTATCCAAACAAATGTAACAAGGTTCATTACGAGGAGATCAAAAAACCAAATAATCATTTATAAATTAATTATTAATCAGTTATACAACAATCCTAAATAAGTTGGGGCAGTTATTGACGCTGATTTACAACAATATTGGGAGGACTCATGATTTTGCAAATATTTTTACGTTGGTCATCTCCCTGCCAAAATTATCTTTTACCTGAACCTGGGACGAGTTATGCGAATTTCACATAGGTGGAGTTAATACTAACCATATCAAACTTGACAAGAAATGTTTTTTACGTCAGCTCGATAAATGCAATAATGCCTTTTTACATAATTTATTATTAGACTTATCATAGTTAATTAATTCATATTTTCATTGATAAACACCGTCAGCCTCTCCCTCCTCGACCAACTCTCTGCCCCCCGCCCACCACCCACTCCTCCGTCGGCCCCCTTTCCATAGTTCTGGGTTAGGGTCAAGATTAAGGGCTAGGACCAGGTTGGGGGTTGAGGTCGAGCTCAGGGCCATGGTTGGGTTTTGTGATCGGGGTTTTGGAGATGTTAAGGTTAAGTTTGGGTCAGAATCAGGATCGGAATTAGGTTCAAGTCGGGTTTTGAGGTCGAGGTTAGAGTTCGTGATCAATATCGGAATTGCGATTCGGAGTCGGGATGAAGATGGAGATGGGGATTGAGATCGGGGTCGAGGTCAGGTTCTTCATGGTCGAAGTTTGGGTTTCGAGGTTGGGGTCGGAATCAGGATCATTCTCCAATCTCTAACTTTGAACCTCGAACCCTACACCAACTCGACCCCGAACCCTGACTTTGACCCCTAATCCTGAATGTTGACCCTAACCTCGACCCAACTCTGACCTAGACCCTAGTAACTGGTCTTGACCTTAGATCTTGATTACAACCCTCACTTGGAAACTCGCCCCGAACTCCGATCTTGACTCGCCCCCCATCCTAAACCTGCCTCTAACATTGACCCTCATCACCAATCTTGTCCCTGAACCTTGGCCCCTACTTCACCCCGACCCTAAACCCCTACAAAGTCTGGACCCCAATCCTACCTCCTACCCTGACCCCGTCCTTAAACTCTGACTCACGTCCTCGATCCTAATATCGATCTCGACTCCAACCCCGACCCCCCACCTTGACCTTAGGCCAGATCTTACTGCCATGCTCTTCCCCCTTCCCTTACCCATTTTGTTTCCTATAGTGGTTTCCTAGATTATGTTTAATATTCAGAAAACTTTTTTGTTAAGTAACCAAATATTTTTTATTTTAAAAATGAGTAAGAAAATCACTTATTTTCTAAGAAAATATTTTTTAGAAAAACATCTTCCATGGAAAATATTTCCCTTCATACCAAACTGATAGGTTATATACATCCTTGTTATGTTTTGATGATCTAACAAACTTAATGATAAGAACCAGATAAGGAACCTATTACACATGCTCAAGTACTTAAGGAAAACAAGTCTCACATCGGAGACGTGGTTCAACTCTTCAGAGTCAAATGAACAACAGAGGGAACAGATGACCACCAACTCCCTTGCTGATTGTACTAGTCAACCCCCCAACTACTGTAAAATTGCTGCTTGTACACGCAACAGTGCAAACAGTGCAACACTCAATTTTATGGGGAATGCCCTTGTACCAAACATGCTTGCATCATTTAAGTGATGTCACCTATGAAATATTAACATTGAAGAAAAGGAAAACAAACTTGCACATTCAAGAATCCATTAAATACTCTCTCAAGTGTGTGTCAATCCTGCAAGTGATACTCAAGGGCATCAAAAAAAAAAAGAACAACATAACGAAGGACCAGTTTCATGTATTGAGTCATTACATGTCCTTAGTTGTGTTGTGTCACGACCCATTTTCTGAACAAGCCGGGACCGACACTCGATCACTAAACATGACCGAGCTAACTATCTCTGCTTATCAAATCTATTATAATTCCAAACTTTATATGCAACAAGGCAATACTCTAACCAAATACTTTTGATTAATTTAATTATTTAAATAAATCAACTCCAGAACTTTATTCGTAGTAACTACTGAATTAATGCTAAGTTATTATCAAAAACATCTGAACATTAACCCAACGACTATGTCTATGAAGCCTCTACTGATAAACTGACGCACTGCTCAGGACATGAGATTTTCTGGTCAGTTCTCTAAGTAAACAAAGAAATAACTAAATAAAGATAACTTTATGGAATACTCCACGAACAAAAACGGAGCACACTAATAGCAATTGAAGATAAGGAAGTCCTAACCCGTAGCCTACTCGCCTGCAAAACCGGTTCCTACGTTGTACCGCAGACCAACGTAGGTTCCCAAAAGAGAACATCGGTATCATCCATTGTACTCAGTGAGTCTCAACAACAGGGGACGCAACTTTAATACAATACCCATTACGAGCAAAGAATATAAATGCATAGAAAACATAAAGCCTCTAAGAAAAATTCTAATATAATTTGATAATAGTTTATGAATATTCTAAAAGAAATTCTTTTCTTTTTCAAAAAAAAAATTACTTCTCTTTATACTTTGGGAGTTCCAACTATCCTGACTTAATTCTATCTCAGTCACTGTGTGATCAGCATGGGTTCGATCCCAACCTGATCGAATAGGCCCAATCCACGAGGTGTCACTCGCTTCATGGTTCTCAACGCTCATGTATCATACCTTAGCATGGCTAAGTAATTTCTCAGCAACGAGTCCCTCGGCTCGTGTGCTCCCTACTTTAGCACAAGTAGTTTCAGGAAGTCAATGCCTTGGTCAGGAACCTCGGCCTGGACGATGACCCCTTCTCAGAATAAAGGATACTCCCAAAAATCTTTTCTTTCTACATCTTCTTGTGACTTTTCAAGTCTAAATCTTTTCGTTTTGGAACATCATGTACATGCTCATGCTGTTATACTTAAATGTAAAGCATTGCATAAGAATTAAATAAACATCTAGAAGTATTTCTAAAGATTCTTACTGTCACACCTCCTTTTACGCACCCGCGAGGGCGCAAGGGAGTTTTTTCCAATTAAAGGACAATCGAAACGGGATTTGTTTAATTATTTCAGAGTCGCCACTTGGGAGATTTAGGGTGTCCCAAGTCACCAATTTTAATCCCGAATCGAGGAAAATAATGACTCTATATTACAGTCTGCGTACCAGAAATCCGGATAAGGAATTCTGTTAACCCGGGAGAAGGTGTTAGGCATTCCCGAGTTCCGTGGTTCTAGCACGGTCGCTCAACTGTTATATTCGGCTTGATTATCTGATTTTATACAAGTGTGAACTTATGTGCAAAATTTAACTTTTAACCGCTTTTATCATTTACTGTTTTTATCAAGAATTGCAACGTTGTGAAAATGTATCTCGAACCACGTTACAATCAATGTACCCGTGGTCGTCGACACACTTTGACTCCGTTGAGATTTGGATTTGGGTCACATCAATGTGCACCCGAGTTTAAGGAAATTGAATTATTAAAGGCGCGCCTAAAGCGACTAGCGTATTGTTATTTTGGGGAAGGCCGTAAAATTCGCTAAACGGCCTGTCCCGAATTCTAAGTGTTTTAATATATATACATTTAGAGGGCCCCGCAACTTTGTATTTTTTATTTGGCGAGGCTCATCTCATTCTTATTTTTTAAAGGAATTTGCAACTAGCGCATTGTTATTTTTGGGTGGGGCCGTGAGATTTGCTAAACGGCCCGTCCCGGAATCTAAGTGTTTAATACATATATTTTGTGAGGGCTACGCAATCTGTACATTTTTATTTGGCGAAGCTCGTCTCGTTTTTATTATTTGAGGGCAAACTTAAGGCAACTACGATTTTCTACTAATGAAATCATCTGAGGTTAAACAAAAAAACAACGATTCTAACAGGTAATAATATCCATGGTAAAAATGAAAAAATAGAATAAACTCGTTCATATGCTCACATTTACTTTGGGCATGCAGTAACTAAACATAGAATAAACATTTTTAACACAACAACAAAAATTGCATTGTTGACATTCATCAATACTCTCATTCGCCTTGAACCATAATATACGAAATGAACGAAATTAAACAAAGGATGAAGAACAATAACCTTTGAACTTCGACAACCTCAGAACGACAAACACGACCCCGACGGGACTCAAGCTGGACTTCACTGAACGAGGAACAACAACGAAACCCCGGAACAAACTCAACGAACCGGACCTCGACTCAACTTTTGGACTTTGGACTGGAACTTGACTTCAATTCGACCTCACTGACGGACTGTTTGGTCGACGACTGTGGGGTCAACGGGCAGTGTTTAATGGCCGGAGGCATTGCTGGACATGGGGATGACGAACAGCAGTGGTCGTCGGGGCAGTGACGAAGGGGGTGTTTGGACGACGCAGCAGCGATGGCTGCTGCTTGACGGGTGGTTGTTTGGGTGTTGCTGGGGTGCGAGGGGACATTTGGGAGTGTGACGCAACAGCAGCAGCAACAGCTGCTGCTCGACGGGGGTCCGGTGGTCGTGAGGCAGGTCGGTTTTGGGGTAGGGATCATTAACGGAGGTGGAGGGGTCGTGGTGTAGGTGATGGACTGGTTGCGACGAGCAGTGGTCGACGAGCCCATTTGGTTGTTTGACGGAGCTAGGGTTTTTGATCTTCTTCCAAAGAGGAAGAAGATGAACAGTGATTCGGACGTGAGGTTAGGTTGTTGCTGTTGGTCGTGGTGCTGGGGGAAGGTGACGGACTGGTAAGGAATGGAGTTGGAGGTTGACGACGAGGTTAGGTTGTTGCTGTTGGTCGTGGTGCTGGGGGAAGGTGACGGGGTGGTGTTCGGACAGTGGAGGTGACGACGCTGCTGCTACTCGTCGGACTGGGTAGTGATGATGGTGGAGCTGGGAGGAGGAGGGTGGTCCGTTGGAGCAGGTGGTCGACGAGCAGGTGCCGGATTGGTGCGGGAGGGCTGCCGGAAGGGATGGAGGGAGCCGGTGGTTTTTGGAGCAGTCTTCGATAGTAGGGTTTTTCTGGTTTTCGTAGGGTTTCTTCTTCTTCTTTTGAAGAAGAAGATGTACAGTACCCTTTTCCAAAAATTCAAAAAAGTCCCCTTTCCTTTGGCCTTCGTCCGTGTATTTGATGGGTTTGCCCCAAAAAATGAGCCCACGCGTGGTGGGGTTCAAGGTTTGTGTCCCCCACGCGTGGTGGGGTTCCCCATGTGTCCTGGACACGGTTTATTATGGGCTAGGTCCGAAATTAGGCCTAAAACCGGGTAGTTTGAACCCGAATATTATTCTTTTGCCCGTACCCGAGAAATAGGAAAACGTTTCTTAACTAGTCCTATGTAAGCAAAATAACTACCAAAAATAAGACTAGTATTCAAACAAAACTATATTTCTTTTAAAATATTTTTTCAAGATTTAAAATAGCTACAAAATATTAATAAAACTATTTTTGTAATTTTCGTTTTTTTAATAAAGACAAAAATATGAAGTAATATTTTTTGTATTTTTCAAAATTATAATGACTGAAAACATTAATAGAACTATATATTTTTTGTAATTTTCGAATTTATATAAAGTACCAAAATAAAGTACAATTTTTGTATTTTTCAAGTTTATGAGAGATACATAAACTAAAATTTATATATATTTTTTTTGAAATTTTCTTTTTGCAACGAAATAAAGTAAAAATAGTTAAAATAGCTATACTAGACCCAATTTCACATATTCACGCTAAAAATGTGAAAATTCTCGGGGAGGGTCAAAAATCACGTGCTTACAGCTGCCCCTCTTTGACTGGAAACACGAAGAGTTTTCCGACAAAGAACGACTAGACGTGTTTTTGATCCGACCATTACTTGGACGGACTACACTTAAGGAAAGGGAGGGAATGTGACCGAGCCCTGGTATCTGAGCTGCCTACATATCCTTGGTTTTATAGGAATCAGGCCACGTGTAGTTCGGAAATGAGAGAGATAGTGAAGTGTACCGAGGTAAAGAGCCGATCGAGGTGCCGTTCCGTTGAGGTTCCGGTCCGCGGTCCTGTCATTACAACAAAAATGAAAACTGAAAAAGACTAACTAAGCCTATCAGCTACTTGTTACAAGGATTCCTATCTTTAAGTCTTCTGAAACTTGGTCTTGAGTCTTGAATGGTGCTTCATACAGACTTTGAATTTGAATCTTGATACTTGCTAGTTGTAGGCGCTAGTTCTTGAACAGATCACTTCTGTTCTCCACTTCCGTATTTTGGGCTCTTTTCTTTCTTTTTTTTTCTTCTTTTTTGTTTTGTTTTTGTGACCAGCTTCTGTTGATCATCCCAGAGTATTGATTCGCGTTCTTGAGGCGAGCTTCTAACTTGGATTGAATGTTGGGGATTTCTGTTGTAATCCTTCTGCTTTCCAGTGGGTCACTGCTTGATCTTTGACAGGCGGACTCCTGACTTCGTCGATCTTTGACATACCACAAACTCCGTTCTACAGGCGGGTCCCTGACAATCAAAACAAACAAAATTTCCTAACCCAGTTTGTACTGGGAAGGTTTGTGAGTCGTTAGCAAAATCGTAGCCCACTGATACTACTGATGCAGTGCTGAGAGTGAACTAAACACTAGATTAGGATGTATTCCCTTGTTATACAGGTGGGCGCCTAACTTCAATGCTTGAAATGTAAGGACTGAAATGTATTCCTCTGTTCTATGGGCAGGCTCCCAACTTCAACACTTGTAATGAAAAAGACTGAAATGTATTCCTCTCGTTATACAGGTGGGCGCCTGGCAAGAAATTTAAAGACTGGAATGTATGCCTCTATTCTTTGGGCGGGCTCCCAATTTCAACACTTGAAAGTAAAGACTGAAATGTATTCCTCTCGTTATACAGGTGGGCGCCTGGTTTCTTCCTTACTTTTGTCCTTATTCTCCAGGTGGACGCCTGATTTCTATTTTTCTTTATCCTTGTTCTCCAGGTGGACGCCTGATTTCTTCTTCTCTTTTGTCCTTATTCTCCAGGTGGACGCCTGATTACTTCTTTTCTTTGTCCTTGTTCTCCAAGTGGACGCCTGATTTCTATTTTTCTTTGTCCTTGTTCTCCAGGTGGACGCCTGATTTTTCTTTGCTTTTGTCCTTATTCTCCAGGTGGACGCCTGATTACTTCTTTTCTTTGTCCTTGTTCTCCAGGTGGACGCCTGATTTCTATTTTTCTTTGTCCTTGTTCTCCAGGTGGACGCCTGATTTCTATTTTTCTTTGTCCTTGTTCTCCAGGTGGACGCCTGATTTCTTCTTTTCTTCGACATACAACAAACTCCGTTCTATAGGTGGGTCTCCTATTGGTAAGATTAAACTTAGGAAGTGCGTCTCCTATGGTGAAACTAAACTGAGGAAGTGCGTCTCCTATTGGTAAGATTAAACTTAGGAAGTGCGTCTCCTATGGTGAAACTAAACTGAGGAAGTGCGTCTCTTATTGGTAATGTCATGCCTGCATTCATACTTGTGGGCGACCTAGAATATGGTAGAACTGAAATGTATTCCCGCATTATACTGGTGGGCGACCTAGAACTTAAATGTATTCCCGCATTTTACTGGTGGGCGACCTAGAACTTAAAAGTATTCCCGCATTATACTGGTGGGCGACCTAGAACTTAAATGTATTCCCGCATTTTACTGGTGGGCGACCTAGAACTTAAAAGTATTCCCGCATTTTACTGGTGGGCGACCTAGAACTTAAATGTATTCCCGCATTTTACTGGTGGGCGACCTAGAACTTAAAAGTATTCCCGCATTTTACTGGTGGGCGACCTAGAACTTAAAAGTATTCCCGCATTTTACTGGTGGGCGACCTAGAACTTAAATGTATTCCCGCATTATACTGGTGGGCAACCTAGAACTTAAATGTATTCCCGCATTTTACTGGTGGGCGACCTAGAACTTAAATGTATTCCCGCATTATACTGGTGGGCGACCTAGAACTTAAATGTATTCCCGCATTTTACTGGTGGGCGACCTAGAACTTAAAAGTATTCCCGCATTATACTGGTGGGCGACCTAGAACTTAAAAGTATTCCCGCATTTTACTGGTGGGCGACCTAGAACTTAAATGTATTCCCGCATTATACTGGTGGGCGACCTAGAACTTAAATGTATTCCCGCATTATACTGGTGGGCGACCTAGAACTTAAATGTATTCCCGCATTATACTGGTGGGCGACCTAGAACTTAAATGTATTCCCGAATTATACTGGTGGGCGACCTAGAACTTAAATGTATTCCCGCATTTTACTGGTGGGCGACCTAGAACTTAAAAGTATTCCCGCATTTTACTGGTGGGCGACCTAGAACTTAAATGTATTCCCGCATTTTACTGGTGGGCGACCTAGAACTTAAAAGTATTCCCGCATTATACTGGTGGGCGACCTAGAACTTAAAAGTATTCCCGCATTTTACTGGTGGGCGACCTAGAACTTAAATGTATTCCCGCATTATACTGGTGGGCGACCTAGAACTTAAATGTATTCCCGCATTTTACTGGTGGGCGACCTAGAACTTAAAAGTATTCCCGCATTTTACTGGTGGGCGACCTAGAACTTAAAAGTATTCCCGCATTTTACTGGTGGGCGACCTAGAACTTAAAAGTATTCCCGCATTTTACTGGTGGGCGACCTAGAACTTAAATGTATTCCCGCATTATACTGGTGGGCGACCTAGAACTTAAAAGTATTCCCGCATTTTACTGGTGGGCGACCTAGAACTTAAATGTATTCCCGCATTATACTGGTGGGCGACCTAGAACTTAAAAGTATTCCCGCATTATACTGGTGGGCGACCTAGAACTTAAAAGTATTCCCGCATTTTACTGGTGGGCGACCTAGAACTTAAATGTATTCCCGCATTATACTGGTGGGCGACCTAGAACTTAAAAGTATTCCCGCATTATACTGGTGGGCGACCTAGAACTTAAAAGTATTCCCGCATTTTACTGGTGGGCGACCTAGAACTTAAATGTATTCCCGCATTTTACTGGTGGGCGACCTAGAACTTAAATGTATTCCCTCATTATACTTGTGGGCGACCTAGAACTTAAATGTATTCCCGCATTTTACTGGTGGGCGACCTAGAACTTAAAAGTATTCCCGCATTTTACTGGTGGGCGACCTAGAACTTAAATGTATTCCCGCATTTTACTGGTGGGCTACCTAGAACTTAAATGTATTCCCACATTTTACTGGTGGGCGACCTAGAACTTAAAAGTATTCCCGCATTATACTGGTGGGCGACCTAGAACTTAAAAGTATTCCCGCATTTTACTGGTGGGCGACCTAGAACTTAAAAGTATTCCCACATTTTACTGGTGGGCGACCTAGAACTTAAATGTATTCCCGCATTATACTGGTGGGCGACCTAGAACTTAAAAATATTCCCGCATTATACTGTTGGGCGATCTAGAACTTAAAAAGTATTGAAATTGCTTCCCCGCTTTTCGAGAAAATTCCCGACAATCGGCAGAAAATTTTCTGCCCCGGTTTTTGGTGGTTTCCCTGGCGTTGCGTCTTGCTGCCATTATCAATCCTTTGTTCTCCTGCAGCAGACAAAAGGATTTAGTCAGTTTTAATCGTGGTGGTAGAGGGTGCCTTTCCGGCGAACGATTTTTCTCTCTTCCCCTTTTCTTGCTCTATGTACCCATAATTGATTAATGGGCAGAGTTGCCTGCTGGGGGTCTCTAGCCTGCTGGTAATTGGCTTTCAATTAATCCCCTTTTCTGCTTTCTCTTTAAGCACATGCTGTGGTAATCTGCTTTTACTCCTGAAACCATTCCCTTTGGAGCTTACTTCCTCCAAAACTGCGAGGTACGATTATTGCATTGCCTAGGGCCGGCTTTTAAGACTGTTTGTGTTATCCTGCATTGGATGAACTACCCTTCGGTCTCTGGTAGTAAGCTTTGAAAAATCCCTTTCAAGACAAATTTTTAGGAAGAGGAAATAAAAGATAGAAAAGGAGAAAATCTTTCTGAACCAATATTTGGTGGGATAAGAAACTCAGAAGAACTTATCTGGAGGACCTGACTGGTCCTCGTGATCATGTCGTGCACCATAGATTCCCTACCCAGTCTATTTGTATCAATCGATTTGCCTGATGGTCTAACTTGCTGGGGATGATAAATGAGTGTCCATTTCGTTGCGAATGTGGTAGCTTTTGTTGATTTGTCTTGTCGCCTCATAGTGCCCTTCGAGGGGTTTTCACTAATGAGACTCTCTCTTTTCTCTCATCTCCCGGCGCCTTATGGTGCCTGTGAAGGTTTTCACCAATAAGACTCTCTCTTTTCTCTCATCTCCCGGCGCCTTATGGTGCCTGTGAAGGTTTTCACCAATAAGACTCTCTCATTTCATATTCCTCATCTTACATCGCTTCTCGGTGCCTGTGAAGGTTTTCACCGATAAGACTCTCTTCTTTTATTTCTTTCGAGGAATCGGGGTGTTGTAGATACGACCCTCTCTTCTGGAGATTCCTTTGATTATCGATTCATTCCCAATCTTACGATCCTCTTCTTTGCTGGGGATCGGTGTATTATTCTCGGTCTTATTTGCCTGACTCGACATCTCTTGAACATTGATCGGGAGGTCTTTTGGACGTTGATGTTGGCACTGGTGTGGGGTTAAAGAAAGGCTATAAGAATGAAAATAATTTGATGGGTGATGTGCTACAACTTTTGGAATCAAACCTTTGTTGGAACTTAAAACATAACCTCTACCCCAGTTTTCTTGCTTGGGGAATTTATTTTTTACACTTATGTTGCGCTATGTGCGTTACGCACACTATGCCTATTATGCACACTATGTACATTATACATCCTATATTTGCTATGATGCATACTATGACCGAGCCGTGAGGTGCCTACGTATCCTCTTTGAGGAATCAGGTCAAACGTAGTTCCCACTTCCTCTTTTTCATTTGATTTTCTTTTTTTTTCTTTTTTTTTAATTCTTTTTTGCATAGCTTCTTCCTTTGAAGACTACCTCCCTTGAGAGTCGTTTTGCCTTTCCCCGAAAGGAACCGCTGAGGATACCGAATTTCCAACCTTGTGTTGGACTCCTCACAACTGTTAGGGATAACACTGTTGGGGAATTATTTACTCACCTGTTGGGGGTAAAATGTTATCAGCTGGGGGTGCCTGACTTCCAGAAAATTTTCTAAATGGAAGGAAAATTTTCTGCCCCAGTTTGATAATATCCCTTGTGGCATGCATTTCTGCATCAATGCCATTTCCTTTACCTGTTTCAAATCAAACAAAATTTGTTAGTTTAAAACATGGTGGTTGGTTGTGATACTCCCAACGGGATGACTTTTCCTTTTTTCCTTCCTTGCTTTGCGTTGCACAACTTGTTGGGGACGATTTTATTTGCTGGGTACAATCCCTTTCTGCTGGGGATATCCCTCTTCTTTTGTGGCATAGCTCAGAAACTGGCATTTCCCCGACCTTTTAGTTTAGTATGGATTTCGCCAAATCATGCTCACTGCTTTCCTTGCTTTGTTCATGGGCTTGGCCTTGAGGTTTATAGCTTTTGATAAAGGCAATGGTATCCCTCTTGACGCTTGTCAATCCTTCTGTCAATTCCCCTTTGCTGGGGATATCTTTTTGACACTGGCCTCGCGTTTGTTCCCTGGTGACTATACCACTTGGATGTACTAGTCAGATATCATTTTGGAAAGCTGATGGCCTATTTTGAAGTCAATTCATACTTGTTCTGACCAGACAGACTCTATCGGGGGGGTTTTCTATGAAAGGAGAAAGATAAAAGAAACAAAATAAAGCACAAATGAAACGCAACTCTTTTACAAAAGAAACTATAAATAAAAATCTATCAAACGTAGATACCGACTCTAATAGCCATGACATGCGTATGTGGCCTATCCTCTACCGTTAATCATCTTTCAAGATCTTCAATTGGTGATTCCCCATCTGATTCCCAATCTTATTCGACTTGTAGTGCCCGAAGGGTTTTCACTATCAAGCCTCTCTCATTTTGGTTTTTCTCTCAGCTTTCATCGTCTTATGGTGTCCATGAAGATTTTCACCGATAAGACTCTCTCATTTCATCACTTTCCAGCTGGGGATTTTGAGTGTTGCCGGTACGACTCTTTCTGTTGGAAATTAGAGTCTTTTCTGCTGTGGAACAGAATGTTATGTTCGCCGGTAAGACTCTTCATTTGTCTGACTTGGCATCTTTTGAAGACTGATCAGAAGGTCTTTCTTTGGACCGTAATGTGGGTTTTGGATAGGCTATAAAGAAAGAGTATAAAAAGCTCAAAAATACATTAATTTTTGGGTTATTAGTTACAACTTTCGGAATTAGATTTATTTACAACAAACGCAACTTTTGCCCCAGTTTCTTGCTTGGGGATATTTTAATTGATTTTTTTTCTCATCATTTTTTTCATTTTTCAAAACTATGACCGAGCCGTGAAGCGCCTACGTATCCTCTTTGAGGAATCAGGTCAAACGTAGTTCCCAATTCCTCTTTTTTTCTTGTGACTTTCTTTTCACTCATTTCTTATCTTTCTTTTCTTTTTCTTTTGCTTTTTTTCTCTCTTTTTTCGTTTTGTTGTTTTCTTTCTTTCTCTTTTTCTTCTTTTTTTTTTCGTTGCTACTGATTCCGAACGAGGGGTATGAAAGAAAAATAAATAAGGCTCAAAAAGGGGTAACGAAGGATAAAAGTGTTTGGGTAGCAGAACAAAATGCCTTCGTCATTCTAGTCTTCAAAATATGCCAAGTGCGAACAACACGATTTAAATTTGTAGTCTCTTCTGATGGTGTTGGACTTGACAATTATATTCAACATTTGTTTGTTCATTTGTCACTTCTAACGTACCGTTGGGCGACACTCTAACTCTCATTATCTTGAACAACCCTCATGCCAGTTTGGCGAATCTTGCTTTTAACGGTTTTCTTTGTGCTTAACTTGCCCCAGTTCCACATGACTCGAGCTCTGAATAATCTCAAACCGTCCTTATTTTATTTATATGGTCTGATCGCCTTTCCGGGGTTTTATGATTAACTTTTAAGATTAGGCCCAAACTGGGTGCGCATGTCATGTCCCTAGAATCGGCATTGAACGAAATGATAAAAGGACTAAACAAAAGACGACTGGAAATAACAAAAAGAACGACTTTGTATTAGACTACCGGCGAAATGGTTTGAATAATAAAACAAACAAAACAACCAGAATAAAATCCTAACACAAACTAGACAAAATTTAAACAGACTACTATGACAAAAATGGAAAGATAAGAAGGTTTGACACAGGACAAAATCCCAATTACAACCTTAATAATCCGAACAACAGAAATGACCACAAAATAAGCCACCACAAGCTTCTCTCTTGCTGACCAAGGAACGAAGCATCCTCCCACTTTATCAAAAATTGGCATCTTAGCCACTGAGCTTTGCATCAATACTGCCAAGACTATTACACGCTTCAACATCGTCACCCTCTGTCAACAAGTTCTCGATAGGGTTCGAGTGCTCCATGTCACTGTCATTAATCACAATCCGCCCTTCTTGGATCATTTTCTCCACTTCCTTTTTCAAAGTACGACAGCTCTCAACGTTGTGCCCTACGACATTGGAGTGGTATGCGCATCGCGCTGCCGGATCAAAGTTCCTTGCAAGTGGATCTGGAGTACATGCGGGGAGTGGCTCAATCAAGCCAGCATGCCTTAGCCTTCCAAAGGTGTTACAACCCATATCCACATGTGTTAGTTCATGCCATATATTAGTTAACATAAATCCAAGAAGGAATTATCTTTGAGATTATAAGAAGTCAATCCTATTGGTCTTAAGTGATACAAGAGTGTATAAGGGTGATTAACCAGTATTAGAAGTTAAACGAATCAAGGATGTTGTAACTCGTATTTTCAGGTAATCTAGCGGTGCTTAATACACTCAAGAGGTCATTTATTAAGGTATTTTAATCATATAATATCCGTATCATAAGTCTTGAAGTCAAACGAGTTATGAAACAAAAGTCGACAAAAGTTGTCGCAACTTAGGTTCATAATTTTACTTAAACATTAGGTCAAATGTTTCTAATATTTTCTCATAATTTACAAGGAATTACGGGGTGATCTACCAACAAAATTAAATATCTATGAGTCTAGTTTCCAACGCATTAAACCGTTCATCGATACGATCTCGGAGTAGAGAGATATTCGCGTTTTTGCGAGACTGCGCCAAGCACCTCTCTATGGGGCCCACTAAGTCGGTTTAAGATATTTGGACCTATATAGGATGACTACAACCCATTTTAAGTCATTTCTTTTCACTATTTTCAGACCTTAGAACCCTAGGAACATCATCTCAAGGTTCTATCAAGATTCAAGACCCAAAAAAAGGGCAAACAACACAAATCAAGTGTCGGGAATTCCGTGGCGCTAGTAAGTCTCTTGTTCTTCTTGTTGTTGCTCATTTTTGTGTCGTTCCAGCCCGTGTGGGAGGTTGTTTTAAAGGGTTTATGTTCTGTAAATACTCCCTCATGTTCTTAATATCAATCCTAGGTGATTTCAAGCCTTCTAAAGTGATTCTAGTGCCGAAAAACACTAATTGATCGCTAGTTTCGGTTTTTTGTTGTGTGGCAGCATTGGAGGGATATTTCATGGAAATTTAAGGTCAAATTGGAGTTGTTCTTTCTGTATAAAGGTAAGGAACCTCTTACTCTATAGGTATTTAAGATTATCCAAGTTGCGGCTAAGCCATTGAAGCTAGAACTTGTGAGATATATATCGAAAGGTTTGGTAGTAATGTTATTGTTTTGTGGACTGTTTTGCGTTGTTGTTGGGCTGCGTATTATACTACTATCTTGTGGAGGTTTGGAGGAGGAAGGGTGTGGGGAAACACCATATATATGTAGGGTTATGGGCTGATAGTTATTCGTAACATTTCCAGATTGTTTGACACGACTACGGTGGTCGTCGTATGTATGGAGTGATTAGGCTGTGTGTGGACTATATTGGGAGGCTCAATATGTTTATTATTGATGTTGTTTGGGCTGTTTGGTGACTATTTTGAATGGTGTGAGGTCATATATATAGGGGAGGTGCTGTCCGTTTCATCGTAAAATAGGTTGTGGTCGATACATAATAGTTATGACGCTTAAATGATAACGATAGTATCGTTTCTCTTATTGTAGACTAAGGAGTTTTGACAATTGCATAGCTTGAGATTGGGGAAGTATATACAAGGTATGTGAGGCTATCCCTTTCCTTCTTTTGCACGACTCCGATTGTACATAATGTAAGGAACGAGCTTCCAAAGATACTCTACTCTTAGAAGCTAGCAGTACTTACATTGTTTTCCCTCTTATGGAACGATTGATGTTAATGTTCCTTCTCTTATTCTTATGTTATCAATGTTATTGGTACTTCCTGATTCTTATAAGGTTCATAGTGAAGAGTTAGTCCTAATAACGTGTACAGAGGATACCGACCTTACGTCACTCCGAAAGGTTTAGAATGTGATTCCATGAGTCGAGCATGCATTATATATATGTATCTATTTTACTCTACCGAGCCACGCTATAGTTGGCCGGGTACGGCACCTATTGTGCAACCACTGATCAGTTGGGTTTTACCGAGCTCCACGTGGCCGGGTACGATTCTACCGAGCCTATTATGGCCGGGTACGATATGATGATGATGATGCCCACAGAGGCGAATGCTTTAAAGGTTTATGTATTTATACATATGTATCATGCATTTCATGTAAGTAGCCCTCAGAGGTACTAAGATGTTACAGGTGGTATATTCTTTATCCTTGCTTACATTACTGATCGTATTTATGGTTCCTTGCCTTACATACTCAGTACTTTATTCGTACTGACGTCCTTTTATTTGTGGACGCTGCATGTCGTGCTGCAGGTCCTGATAGACAGACAAGTGCAGCTCCCCCACCACAGTAGACTGTCCAGTTCAGCGGTGATTGGCGAGATCCCTTCTCCGGACTTGCCTTGGTCTTGGTATGCAATTTTTGTTATAGACATTATGGGTATGTCGGGGCCCTGTTCCGGCTATGTTGCAACACTTATGTTCTTTTAGAGGCTCATAGACAGGTGTCGGCTCATGTATAGTTTTGCATGCCTTGTCGGCTAGTTTTTGTTGTATAGTCTTTCATAGTAGCGTGGTAGCTCATACCTTATATGTAGTTTCTTGATTGTCTGGTCATCCCCTGCTATGTATGTTCATGCCGTCATATTTTATTGCTGGTTGTCCATGATCTAGGTCTACCATTTATATTGATCTCTTTAGCCTTAAAAGATAATAATGAAGGTTAGATGAAATGTACGTTGGTGCTCGACAAGTGTGGTCGGGTGCTAGTCATGGCCCTTCAGTTTGGGTCGTGACAAACTTGGTATCAGAGCAAGTCTGTCCTAGGGGTTGTCTATGAGCCGTGTCTAGTAGAGTCTTGATTATGGATGTGTAGCGCGCCACATTTATAATCAGGAGGCTACATGACATCTAGGGTTGTTACCTTCTTCCTGAATCTAGATCGTGCATAGAGTTGAGTCGTAAGTGTTTGTCTCTAATATTCACCTTGTTTTTTTCAGTGATGCCTTCGACTAGGAAGCAAACGATTAGTAGACGGCTTGATACAGCAGCGGGAGAGGGTACCAGTCAGGTGCCCCAAGTCAGAGCAGGACAAAGTGAGGCTCAAAGTGAGATGCCCTCTCATACCTCATCTACTCCATCTCCTCCAGAGGATATTAGAAGGCACCCAGCGCCTCCAGTTCCTCCGTCTGGTACTCCAGACCAGGATATGCAGAGTGCTTTGCAGTTATTGACTAGTTTGGTAGCTGCTCAGGCTCAGAGGCAGAATACAGGTGCTGCTGAGAAACCAGTTAGTACAAGAGTTCGTGATTTTATTAATTTAGACCCTCCAGTGTTTACCGGATCAGACCCCAAGGAGGACCCACAGACTTTTATTGACCAGGTTCATCGTACACTTCGGGTTATGCATGTTAGTGATACAGAGGCAGTAGAGTTGGCTTCTTATCGGCTACGAGATTTAGCAGTTCTCTGGTATGATAGTTGGGAGAGATCCAGGGGTCCGAACCCTCCTCCAGCTGTGTGGAAGGAATTTTCTGAGGCCTTTCTTCGTCACTACTTGCCAGTTGAGATACGACGAGCTAGAGCTGATAAGTTCTTGAGCCTTAGACAAGGTAATATGAGTGTGCGAGAGTACAGTATGCAGTTTGATTCTTTGGCAAGGTATGCTCCCCATATGGTGGACGAGATGAGTGATAGGGTGCATATGTTCGTGAATGGGTTGGGACCACATCTAATAAATGAGTGTACGACAGCCTCCTTGGTGGAGGGCATGGATATTTCCCATATTCAAGCTTATGCCCAAACCCTAGAGGACCGTAAGCGTCAGCAGTAGGCAGTTAGGGAGCAGGATAGAGGCCAGCATAAGAGGGCGGGATTTGCAGGGTATTCTGATGACTTCAGAGGCCGCATCAGGCCACAGTTTTCGAGGAGTTCGGCGCCACCTGTAGCTAGTGCTCCTCCACAGTTTCAGAGGCCTCGATATGATCAATCCTATTCTGGTCCAGGTCAGAGTTCGCGGGCATCTGGCTCGCAACATCACAGGGATACTAGTCAGATGAGACCCCCAACACCACATTGTGATCAGTGCGGCAAGGCCCACTTTGGACTGTGTCGTCGAGGTTTTGATGCATGCTATTCGTGCGGGCAGCCTGGCCATATGATGCGGGATTGTCCTAATAGAGGAGGTGATGGTATGGCTCAGCCGACTGGATCTGTGTCTGGTTCTTCCTCTTCAGTTCGACCTCCAGCACGGGGTTTTCAGCAGTCGACAGGTCGTGGTAGGGGTAGAGGTGCAGTGCCGAGTTCGAGTGGTGCTCAAAATCGAACCTATGCTCTAGTAGGTCGACAGGATCTCGAGTCGTCTCCAGATGTTGTTACAGGTATTATATCTGTATTTTCTTATGATGTATATGCGCTGATTGATCCGGGATCTACATTATCATATGTTACACCCTTTGTGGCTAATAAGTTTGGCATTGAACCTGAATTGATAAGTAAACCCCTCGTGGTATCTACTCCGATAGGAGATTCTGTGATTGCTAGAAGGGTATATAGAGGTTGCACTGTGATGATTTGTAGTCGTCAAACCTCGGCAAATTTATTTGAGTTAGAAATGGTTGATTTTGATGTGATAATGGGAATGGACTGGTTGGCCTCATGCTATGCAAATGTTGACTGTCGTACGAAGATGGTTAGGTTCCAATTTCCGGGTGAACCCGTCATTGAATGGAAAGGGAACATTGCTACACCGAAAGGTAGGTTTATTTCCTATCTTAAGGCAAGGAAAATGATCTCAAAAGGTTACATTTATCATCTCGTTCGCGTTAGGGATGCGGAGGCGAAACCGCCTACTTTACAATCAATCCCTGTGGTTAACGAATTCCTAGATGTTTTCCCAGATGAACTTCCGGGCCTTCCTCCTGAAAGGGAGATTGAGTTTAGCATTGATGTGTTGCCTGACACTCAACCGATCTCTATTCCTCCATACAGAATGGCCCCGACAGAGTTGCGAGAGTTGAAGGTGCAGTTGAAGGACTTGCTGGATAAGGGCTTTATTAGGCCTAGCACTTCACCTTGGGGTGCACCAGTCCTATTCGTGCGGAAGAAAGACGGGTCGTTACGGATGTGTATCGACTATCGACAATTGAATAAGTCTACTATAAAGAACAAGTATCCACTTCCAAGAATTGATGACTTGTTTGACCAACTCCAGGGTGCCAAGTATTTCTCTAAGATTGATTTACGTTCAGGGTATCATCAGGTGAGGGTTAGGGAGAAGGATATTCCAAAGACGGCCTTCCGGACAAGATATGGGCACTTTGAGTTTTTGGTGATGTCGTTCGGGCTAACAAATGCCCCAGCAGCTTTTATGGATCTCATGAATACTATATTCAGGCCCTATCTTGATGTGTTCGTGATTGTATTCATTGATGACATTCTAGTGTATTCTCGTTCGGAGGTGGAACATGCGGGCCACTTGCGGATAGTATTACAGACGCTTCAGGATCGTAAGTTATATGCTAAGCTCTCCAAATGTGAATTCTGGCGGAACTCAGTAGCATTCCTTGGCCATGTTATATCTGATGAGGGTATTAGTGTCGACACTCAGAAGATCGATGCAGTAAAGAATTGGCCGAGACCTACAACACCATCAGAAGTCCGCAGCTTCCTAGGGCTAGCAGGATATTATAGGCGGTTTGTAGAAGGATTTTCCTCTATATCATCACCATTGACTAAGTTAACACAAAAAGCTACCAAATTCCAGTGGTCTGACACTTGTGAACGTAGTTTTCAGGAGTTGAAGAATCGATTGACATCTGCACCAGTGCTCACTCTTCCTGAAGGAACAGAAGGTTATGTGGTATATTGTGATGCCTCAGGTATAGGTTTGGGGTGCGTATTGATGCAGCATGGGAATGTGATTGCTTATGCATCAAGACAATTGAAGAAGCATGAAAAGAATTATCCAACCCATGATTTGGAATTGGCTGCAGTAATATATGCTTTGAAGATATGGCGGCACTACTTATACGGCATCCATGTTGATATCTACACAGATCACAAGAGTTTACAATACATCTTCAAGCAGAAAGAATTGAATTTGAGGCAGCGTAGGTGGCTTGAATTATTGAAATACTACGACGTCGAGATATTGTATCATCCCGGTAAAGCCAATGTTGTGGCAGACGCTCTTAGCCGTAAATCAATGGGAAGCTTAGTACATATTGAGGCAGGTAGATGGGGGTTGATTAAAGAGCTTCATCAGCTAGCCAATATGAGAATAAGATTGTTAGACTCTGATGACGGAGGTGTTACTGTACAGAATACATCAGAATCATCTTTTGTAGCCGAGGTAAAAGCACAACAATATGAAGATCCTATCTTAGTACGATTAAGAGAAAGCATTCAATAGTGTAAAAGTATGGCTTTTAGGATCGGAAAAGATGGGGCACTGAGATACCAGAGCCGATTGTGTGTTCCTAATGTGGCAGGGTTGCGAGAGAAGATTATGAATGAGATTCATCAATCCCGATATTCCATCCATCCCGGCTCGACAAAGATGTATCATGATGTCAAGGAGCAGTATTGGTGGGATAATATGAAGAAGTCTATTGCTGAATTTGTAGCCCAGTGTCCCAATTGTCAACAAGTAAAGATAGAACATCAGAAACCCGGTGGATTGCTTCAAAATATAGAGATTCCGACCTGGAAGTGGGAGGTGATTAATATGGACTTCATTATTGGATTACCTCGCTCTTATCATAAGTTTGACTCCATCTGGGTGATAATTGATCGACTTACAAAATGTGCCCATTTTCTGCCAGTGAAGACAACTTACGCGGCTGAAGATTATGCAAAGTTGTATATCAAGGAGATTGTTAGGCTTCATGGTGTGCCCATATCTATTATATCAGACCGAGGAGCTCAATTTACGGCTAACTTTTGGAGGTCTTTCCAGAAGGGTTTAGGCACACAAGTAAATCTCAGCACTGCATTTCATCCGCAGACTGACGGACAGGCTGAACGTACCATTCAGACACTGGAAGATATGCTACGAGCATGTGTTCTAGATTTTAAGGGGAATTGGGATGATCATCTTCCACTCATAGAATTCGCCTATAACAATAGCTACCATTCCAGTATTAAAATGGCCCCATACGAGGCACTATATGGGAGGAGATGTAGATCACCAGTTGGATGGTTCGAAGTCGGTGAAACAGAATTATATGGGCCAGATTTGATTCACCAAGCTATTGAGAAGGTGAAAGTGATACAGGAGCGATTGAGGACGGCACAAAGCAGGCAAAAATCTTATTCTGATGTCCGACGTCGTGATCTAGAGTTTGAGGTTGGTGATTGGGTTTTCCTGAGGATCTCACCAATGAAGGGTATTATGCATTTTGGGAAGAAAGGTAAGCTGAGTCCAAGGTATATCGGGCCGTATAAAATTCTTCGACGGATTGGACAGGTTGCTTATGAGTTAGAATTGTCATCCGAATTGGAATTTGTCCACCCGGTATTCCATGTATCTATGTTGAGAAAATGTATTGGAGACCCTTCTCGAGTCGTCCCTATCAAAGATGTACAAGTTACAGAGGACCTATCATATGAAGAAGTGCCAGTGGCGATATTAGATCGGCAAGTCCGCAAGCTGAGAACAAAAGATGTAGCTTCCGTCAAAGTATTGTGGAGGAACAAAAATATGGAAGAAATGACATGGGAAGCAGAAAAGGAGATGAAGTCAAAATACCCTTACTTATTCCAGAATGAAGATAACAAGGATGCTGGTGGAAGACAGGATACATTGGAAGAAGAAACGGCTCTATGAGGTAAGCAATAATTTGAGAATACTCCTCCTTAATACAAAATGGTGATATGTAGATAATGTAAATACGCATAATGCTTTGTGTAGCCTTGTGAAGCCATATGTTGGGCTTAATTACATGCAAGTTTTGCTAGTGACCATTTTATAGGGGAAAATTGATCGGAAATTTCCATTGGAATCCACGATGATTTAAACTCCCCATAAACCCTTACATTCGAGGACGAATGTTCCTAAGGGGGGAGGGTGTTACAACCCATATCCACATGTGTTAGTTCATGCCATATATTAGTTAACATAAATCCAAGAAGGAATTATCTTTGAGATTATAAGAAGTCAATCCTATTGGTCTTAAGTGATACAAGAGTGTATAAGGGTGATTAACCAGTATTAGAAGTTAAACGAATCAAGGATGTTGTAACTCGTATTTTCAGGTAATCTAGCGGTGCTTAATACACTCAAGAGGTCATTTATTAAGGTATTTTAATCATATAATATCCGTATCATAAGTCTTGAAGTCAAACGAGTTATGAAACAAAAGTCGACAAAAGTTGTCGCAACTTAGGTTCATAATTTTACTTAAACATTAGGTCAAATGTTTCTAATCTTTTCTCATAATTTACAAGGAATTACGGGGTGATCTACCCACCAAATTAAAGATCTATGAGTCTAGTTTCCAACGCATTAAACCGTTCATCGATACGATCTCGGAGTAGAGAGATATTCGCGTTTTTGCGAGACTGCGCCAAGCACCTCTCTATGGGGCCCACTAAGTCGGTTTAAGATATTTGGACCTATATAGGATGACTACAACCCGTTTTAAGTCATTTCTTTTCACTATTTTCAGACCTTAGAACCCTAGGAACATCCTCTCAAGGTTCTCTCAAGATTCAAGACCCAAAAAAGGGCAAACAACACAAATCAAGTGTCGGGAATTCCGTGGCGCTAGTAAGTCTCTTGTTCTTCTTGTTGTTGCTCATTTTTGTGTCGTTCCAACCCGTGTGGGAGGTTGTTTTAAAGGGTTTATGTTCTGTAAATACTCCCTCATGTTCTTAATATCAATCCTAGGTGATTTCAAGCCTTCTAAAGTGATTCTAGTGCCGAAAAACACTAATTGATCGCTAGTTTCGTTTTTTTGTTGTGTGGCAGCATTGGAGGGATATTTCATGGAAATTTAAGGTCAAATTGGAGTTGTTATTTCTGTATAAAGGAAAGTAACCTCTTACTCTATAGGTATTTAAGATTATCCAAGTTGCGGCTAAGCCATTGAAGCTAGAACTTGTGAGATATATATCGAAAGGTTTGGTAGTAATGTTATTGTTTTGTGGACTGTTTTGCGTTGTTGTTGGGCTGCGTATTTTACTACTATCTTGTGGAGTTTTGGAGGAGGAAGGGTGTGGGGAAACACCATATATATGTAGGGTTATGGGCTGATAGTTATTCATAACATTTCCAGATTGTTTGACACGACTACGGTGGTCGTCGTATGTATGGAGTGATTAGGCTGTGTGTGGACTATATTGGGAGGCTCAATATGTTTATTATTGATGTTGTTTGGGCTGTTTGGTGATTATTTTGAATGGTGTGAGGTCATATATATAGGGGAGGTGCTGTCCGTTTCATCGTAAAATAGGTTGTGATCGATACATAATAGTTATGACGCTTAAATGATAACGATAGTATCGTTTCTCTTATTGTAGACTAAGGAGTTTTGACAATTGCATAGCTTGAGATTGGGGAAGTATATACAAGGTATGTGAGGCTATCCCTTTCCTTCTTTTGCACGACTCCGATTGTACATAATGTAAGGAACGAGCTTCCAAAGATACTTTACTCTTAGAAGCTAGTAGTACTTACATTGTTTTCCCTCTTATAGAACGATTGATGTTAATGTTCCTTCTCTTATTCTTATGTTATCAATGTTATTGGTACTTCCTGATTCTTATAAGGTTCATAGTGAAGAGTTAGTCCTAATAACGTGTACAGAGGATACCGACCTTACGTCACTCCGAAAGGTTTAGAATGTGATTCCATGAGTCGAGCATGCATTATATATATGTATCTATTTTACTCTACCGAGCCACGCTATAGTTGGCCGGGTACGGCACCTATTGTGCAACCACTGATCAGTTGGGTTTTACCGAGCTCCACGTGGCCGGGTACGATTCTACCGAGCCTATTATGGCCGGGTACGATATGATGATGATGATGCCCACAGAGGCGAATGCTTTAAAGGTTTATGTATTTATACATATGTATCATGCATTTCATGTAAGTAGCCCTCAGAGGTACTAAGATGTTACAGGTGGTATATTCTTTATCCTTGCTTACATTACTGATCGTATTTATGGTTCCTTGCCTTACATACTCAGTACTTTATTCGTACTGACGTCCTTTTATTTGTGGACGCTGCATGTCGTGCTGCAGGTCCTGATAGACAGACAGGTGCAGCTCCCCCACCACAGTAGACTGTCTAGTTCAGCGGTGATTGGCGAGATCCCTTCTCCGGACTTGCCTTGGTCTTGGTATGCAATTTTTGTTATAGACATTATGGGTATGTCGGGGCCCTGTTCCGGCTATGTTGCAACACTTATGTTCTTTTAGAGGCTCATAGACAAGTGTCGGCTCATGTATAGTTTTGTATGCCTTGTCGGCTAGTTTTTGTTGTATAGTCTTTCATAGTAGCGTGGTAGCTCATACCTTATATGTAGTTTCTTGATTGTCTGGTCATCCCCTGCTATGTATGTTCATGCCGTCATATTTTATTGCTGGTTATCCATGATCTAGGTCCATCATTTATATTGATCTCTTTAGCCTTAAAAGATAATAATGAAGGTTAGATGAAATGTACGTTGGTGCTCGGCAAGTGTGGTCGGGTGCTAGTCATGGCCCTTCAGTTTGGGTCGTGACAAAAAAGACTGGCATAAGATACTCCGATAGGGGTGAGAGTCTTTCCTCGTTTCAATAGCCTCTTCATTCTTGCATGTTGACAGGGCCGGAAACCTGATCCAGGTGGCTTTTGGTAGGCTTGTGTAGGTGGGTAGGAATTTTGTGGAGCCGGGTGCCTGGAAAGTGAAGTATGGCGGGGAAAGAAGTGGTGTTGGGGAGCGGAGAAGCATTGAGGAGTGATGGAGCTACTCGGGTAGCTGGGAAAGCTGCCATAAGTGGGTTGGGATGGAGAGTATGGGGGATCTTCCATTATGGTGTTGGGTGCTTGGGAAATGACCGAGCTCAAGAGACTTGGCGGTGGAGGGGGTGGTGCTTTTCCCGTTATCCATGCCTGATACATGTCTGCCACATGCTGTCTCAGCATTCTCACTTCTTCTACCAACCCGCTGTTCCGTTCGATCAATTGTTGTCGGTCATCAGTACCGACCCACTCGGTTCTGCGGTTCTGAGCCATTGTCCTTTGATTTTGCTTTGTAGGGAGGAGTTACCACAACCAACCACTTTCTATATATGGACACATCAAAGGGAAGCCATCACGTTAGTGTTAGGGCATTGGACATACAATCATATATCAGAGATACAATGTACCTAAGCAGTTAGACAATTGTGCCCCCTGAAAATCTTCCACACTCTCTTTTATTTATTTATTATTATAATGTTTTTTTATTTTTTTTATTTATTTTAGTGGTGGTCGAATCTTATGGAGATTGCCTACGTATCACGTCCCCGCGTGAATCAGACCTTGCGTAGTTCGGACCAATAAAAGATAAACAACAGTAAACATTTTTCAATTTTCATATTAGAACAAACTGAGTTTCAAAGGTTTGAAGATGACCTACAAACTTGAAACTCAAGCAACCCACGTTATTCTAATCAAGAGATTTATAAACTCAAAAACAAAAGGCTAGCTCCCTTTCTCTGTTCGACAAATGCAACCAAATAGTTATTTTTGCAAATGTGGCCCCTTCCAATTTTCACACGAATTTTGAGGTCGGGGAGGATTATTTTGACACTTTACAAACTTGTCCATTCTTTTACGAAAATAACCTTTCGACAACTGAAAGATACTCTAAGGCTATTTCGGCAAGAACGGTTTAAGACGCGGCCGAAGCTGACTCGGCTTATTATGACAAAATTTGAACGGTATTCCCCTGACCGTCGACTCTTTTTTTTTTCAAATTATAATAAAAACTTGGTGTTGCAAAACACGATCCTTCAGCGTCTCGGGGACGAAGCTTTTTAAGGTTGTGTGGGTCAACTAGACCAAACTCCTAGACATGACCCAAAAAGTGGTTGTTTATGCAAAGTCAGCCTTCCGGCGTCCCTTTTGGGAACATTCGGCTATTTATGACAAACAGCATCTCCTGACTTAGTTATGACTCTTTTATTGTTTTTCGAAAATAGGAAACCCAATACTGCAAACAAGGCCTGTCAACATCTCGGGGACGAAGATTTTTAAGGCGGTGTGGGTCAATCGGACCAAATCTTAAAAAATGACCCAAAGGTGGCTGTTTATGCAAAGTCAGCCTTCCGGCGTCCCTTTCGGGAACATTCGGCTATGTCTTGATAAAACAGCGTCACCCGACTTCTTTATGACAAAAATTAAAATTTGACATATATATTTTTTTTATGATTATTATTTGTTTGTTTTTGGCTTTTTAGCAAAACGGTGGGGTTGGGCCCGATGAGGGTTGCCTACGTATCTCACATCCGGTGAGAATCAAACCCGCGTAGTTCGGGCAATCAGGAATAAGTAGATGAACTAACTTTTTTTTTTTTTGTGAATTTGTGAAAGAACTACTTTAAAAGAAGAAATGAAGTATTTTTTTTTTGGATTTTTGATTGATCTTTTTTTTTTTTTTTTGAAAGAAATACTTCTAAGATATATTTTTGAATTTCATTTGCTTTTTTTTTATTCCAAAGAAGAAGAAGAAAATATTTTTTGGGATTTTACCTTTAATAAAAGAAATGCTTCTAAAATGTTTTTTTTTGAATTTTGAATTTTCTTTTCAATTTTTGAAAGAAGAATCAAAATATTTTCGGATTTGTTTTTTTATATTATATATATATTTTTTTATTTTTATTTTAAAAGAACAATAACAATTAGAAAGACTTTCTAAAGAAGTCAATAATGGAAAATATTTTTGGATCATCTGTTTTGAAAATTGGAATTCTAAAAACTTTTGGCAAGACCAATGTTCTTGCAACAGATAAAGATATATATACATTTTTTTGGAAATAAAGAAAAACTTTTGGATTTTTTATATATATATATATTTGCAATAATAAAACCACTTTCAACGCCCGGCTCCCTTTTTTTTTTATAACATAATAAAACTTATTGGACTTTTGACATTTTTCAAAACAAGGCTTGCTAATAAAACAAACTTAATAAGACACATTTTTTTTCATTTTCTCAAAATTTTGGCAGAGCTACGACTCTACTCGGACTCTTTCACGGTTTTCTAATATGTGGAAAATGATGACAATATACAAAATCTTTTTAATTTTCATGCTTTTTTTTTCTTTTTTATATGTATATATATATATTTTTTTTATGTTTATTATTATTTTCAAAAATGTGGCATGGGAAACATAAGGATTTCCAAGACATCTTGGATTCCGCAACTGTTCCCCATGCGCTTTTCCCAACATGTGAAGCATGGGGGACATAGGGAATTCCAAGACTTCTTGAATTCCACAATGTTCCCCATGTGCTTAATTAACATAATAACATGCTTATCTAAAAAAGTCGTGCAACTTTCTTATTTGACGTGATCAGCATGATAAGGAGTGTCATTTGTCCGCAAATATCATTGATCCGCCAAATGACTCATTCACTCTTGAATAAATACAACATGTAGCACATAGGATGCCATAAGATGGTCTATTATTTTCAGGTTGCTTGTCCTAGACGGACCCAACCCCTATGTTGAGTCCCCTAAGTCAAATGCACATGATGCAAATAAACGTTCCTACTAGGGATCCTGCATGTGGCTTTGTTATACTAGATTCAAAAATCTGGGTCGGTGTTCTAGACAGTGTACCCGAGCGGACAACTCGAGCTGAGGAAGGAGCTCCTTTCCGGGAACCAAAAGGCCAGTCGACTTAGAAACTTTCCGAGCCTCTTTTATTCAGGGTATGACACTAACAGAATAGGGAGTCTCAACCAGTAAGCACATCCCCGGAGGTAAGAAGAGAAAGGTTTCGGCACAGTTTATATACAGTTCAAATAATATCAAAGTGGTAAAAGCAGCATTTAGCACATTAGGCTCAAAACATGTAATAATCAGATAATAAATAAAGCCAAATAATAACAATTATTCTAAGCTCGAATTCTTAACCCTGAACCAGTGGTTCTGGGCTTTTCCCCAGCAGAGTCGCCAGAGCTGTCACACCTCCTTTTTACGCACCCGCGAGGGCGCAAGGGAGTTTTTTCCAATTAAAGGACAATCGAAACGAGATTTGTTTAATTATTTCAGAGTCGCCACTTGGGAGATTTAGGGTGTCCCAAGTCACCAATTTTAATCCCGAATCGAGGAAAATAATGACTCTATATTACAGTCTGCGTACCAGAAATCCGGATAAGGAATTCCGTTAACCCGGGAGAAGGTGTTAGGCATTCCCGAGTTCCGTGGTTCTAGCACGGTCGCTCAACTGTTATATTCGGCTTGATTATCTGATTTTATACAAGTGTGAACTTATGTGCAAAATTTAACTTTTAACCGCTTTTATCATTTACTGTTTTTATCAAGAATTGCAACGTTGTGAAAATGTATCTCGAACCACGTTACAATCAATGTACCCGTGGTCGTCGACACACTTTGACTCCGTTGAGATTTGGATTTGGGTCACATCAATGTGCACCCGAGTTTAAGGAAATTGAATTATTAAAGGCGCGCCTAAAGCGACTAGCGTATTGTTATTTTGGGGAAGGCCGTAAAATTCGCTAAACGGCCTGTCCCGAATTCTAAGTGTTTTAATATATATACATTTAGAGGGCCCCGCAACTTTGTATTTTTTATTTGGCGAGGCTCATCTCATTCTTATTTTTAAAGGAATTTGCAACGTCGTGGACATGCATCTCGAACCACGTTACAATTAATGTACCCGCGACTTTAGAGACACATTTCAACTTCGTTGAGATTTGGATTTTGGTCACATAAATGTGCACCCGAGTTTAGGGAGATAACATTATTAAAGGCACGCCTAAAGCAACTAGCGCATTGTTATTTTTGGGTGGGGCCGTGAGATTTGCTAAACGGCCCGTCCCGGAATCTAAGTGTTTAATACATATATTTTGTGAGGGCTACGCAATCTGTACATTTTTATTTGGCGAAGCTCGTCTCGTTTTTATTATTTGAGGGCAAACTTAAGGCAACTACGATTTTCTACTAATGAAATCATCCGAGGTTAAACAAAAAAACAACGATTCTAACAGGTAATAACATCCATGGTAAAAATGAAAAAATAGAATAAACTCGTTCATATGCTCACACTTACTTTGGGCATGCAGTAACTAAACATAGAATAAACATTTTTAACACAACAACAAAAATTGCATTGTTGACATTCATCAATACTCTCATTCGCCTTGAACCATAATATACGAAATGAACGAAATTAAACAAAGGATGAAGAACAATAACCTTTGAACTTCGACAACCTCAGAACGACAAACACGACCCCGACGGGACTCAAGCTGGACTTCACTGAACGAGGAACAACAACGAAACCCCGGAACAAACTCAACGAACCGGACCTCGACTCAACTTTTGGACTGGAACTCGACTTCAATTTGACCTCACTGACGGACTGTTTGGTTGACGACTGTGGGGTCAACGGGCAGTTTTTAATGGCCGTAGGCATCGCTGGACATGGGGACGACGAACAGCAGTGGTCGTCGGGGCAGTGACGAAGGGGGTGTTTGGACGACGCAGCAGCGATGGCTGCTGCTTGACGGGTGGTTGTTTGGGTGTTGCTGGGGTGCGAGGGGACGTTTGGGAGTGTGACGCAACAGCAGCAGCAACAGCTGCTGCTCAACGGGGGTCCGGTGGTCGTGAGGCAGGTCGGTTTTGGGGTAGGGATCATTAACAGAGGTGGAAGGGTCGTGGTGTAGGTGATGGACTGGTTGCGACGAGCAGTGGTCGACGAGCCCGTTTGGTTGTTTGACGGAGCTAGGGTTTTTGATCTTCTTCCAAAGAGGAAGAAGATGAACAGTGATTCGGACGTGAGGTTAGGTTGTTGCTGTTGGTCGTGGTGCTGGGGGAAGGTGACGGACTGGTAAGGAATGGAGTTGGAGGTTGACGACGAGGTTAGGTTGTTGCTGTTGGTCGTGGTGCTGGGGGAAGGTGACGGGGTGGTGTTCGGACAGTGGAGGTGACGACGCTGCTGCTACTCGTCGGACTGGGTAGTGATGATGGTGGAGCTGGGAGGAGGAGGGTGGTCCGTTGGAGCAGGTGGTCGACGAGCAGGTGCCGGATTGGTGCGGGAGGGCTGCCGGAAGGGATGGAGGGAGCCGGTGGTTTTTGGAGCAGTCTTCGATAGTAGGGTTTTTCTGGTTTTCGTAGGGTTTCTTCTTCTTCTTTTGAAGAAGAAGATGTACAGTACCCTTTTCCAAAAATTCAAAAAAGTCCCCTTTCCTTTGGCCTTCGTCTGTGTATTTGATGGGTTTGCCCCAAAAAATGAGCCCACGCGTGGTGGGGTTCAAGGTTTGTGTCCCCCACGCGTGGTGGGGTTCCCCATGTATCCTGGACACGGTTTATTATGGGCTAGGTCCGAAATTAGGCCTAAAACCGGGTAGTTTGAACCCGAATATTATTCTTTTGCCCGTACCCGAGAAATAGGAAAACGTTTCTTAACTAGTCCTATGTAAGCAAAATAACTACCAAAAATAAGACTAGTATTCAAACAAAACTATATTTCTTTTAAAATATTTTTTCAAGATTTAAAATAGCTACAAAATATTAATAAAACTATTTTTGTAATTTTCGTTTTTTTAATAAAGACAAAAATATGAAGTAATATTTTTTGTATTTTTCAAAATTATAATGACTGCAAACATTAATAGAACTATATATTTTTTGTAATTTTCGAATTTATATAAAGTACCAAAATAAAGTACAATTTTTTGTATTTTTCAAGTTTATGAGAGATACATAAACTAAAATTTATATATATATTTTTTTGAAAATTTCTTTTTGCAACGAAATAAAGTAAAAATAGTTAAAATAGCTATACTAGACCCAATTTCACATATTCACGCTAAAAATGTGAAAATTCTCGGGGAGGGTCAAAAATCACATGCTTACACTTACTTCTTCATAAATTTTCAACATGAAAAATAGCATATAAGAATAACACAAAAATCTGAAAATTTATGCACATATCATAATAAATCATCTGAACTTTTGCTAGAACAATTCTAAGTTAATAGGTACTCACTCGCTCCAATTAAGTAAATATAAACTCTTTTAAGCAATTCATCAAACACCTTGTATGCGTGCTTTTGTGAGTTAATTAAAACAGGGTTATATCAACTCACCTCAAAACTTCTCGAGCCAATACGTAGACCTCAGTCCAATTTATACCCGTCAAACAATCGATTCTACAACAACCAATGCATTTTAATTAATTTTAAAGTTTCGCACCTAAACACGGAACTTTACTGTTGATATAGAGAAAGAAGGGAATTAACTATTCTATTATTACTTATTACTATTGTAGAGTAATTGACAATAGAGAATTTTATATACGCGAGTTCAAAAATTAGTGATTTGTATAGAACCGTAGAATTTTCTTTTTGTTCCTGCGTGCCTTGCGATTGCTGCGTAAAAGAACAACGTTCTGTTTTTGCTTTTTGGTATAAGCTGCATTCTGTCTTGTTTTGGTGCAAGACTTTACTTAAAGTCTTGCATTCCACAAGGCACGTGCTTCCTTTTTCTACTTTTTTTTCTTTTGTGACTTAACTACTAATTAATGATACCCACCTTTAATAATTAACAATATTAAAATTATTAATATTTTCATAATTGTATATCCAATTATTTAAGTGTATATATATATCGCTATAAACAAGATAAAAATATATATATATATTCCTATAGGCAAGATAAAAATAATAAAAATGGTAATAATTTAGTTCTATAGTTAGCGTGTCTCTAAACTTTTATAAATTTGAGGAGTGTTACAATCTTTCCTCCTTAAAAACATTCGTCCTCGAATGTTGCTAGGACCTTATTCTTAAGCTAACAATCATCCCTTAGGTCCTTGAACCTCTTAAGTTTTCTTAGCACTACTCATTCTTCCAAGGGACTCAAAATTTTGGTTAACTTCCTAAATTTTCAAAAATTTCGGCAGAGTTTCTCTTGTAAATTGGACTATCCAAAAAAAATATCCATGTCACAAATACCACAACCGCATCAACAAAAACCAAATATACCATAACAGGCCATTCATAGGTACCATACACAGCTCATAAATTAATTATTCACACTCCGACAAGGAGGTACCACAATAACTAATAAGAATCTAAAGCACAACAACTCTAGCACAAGTAAATCACTTTAATGAATTAAATTTACTATGGCATAAACTAAATTACTACAACAACTAGGTATAATCTAGGAAGGGCAGAAAAACTTGCTAACTTGTATTTAATAAATGAAATATAAATGTCAAACCAAACTTATGTTCACATACCTTTTTCCTCAAATAAATATGGATATTTCTTTCTCATATCTTCCTCAACCTCCCACGTAGCCTCTTTTGAATCATGATTACTCCACAAAACTTTTACCGATGCTATATCTTTTGTTCTCAACTTTCTTACTTGCCTATCGAGAATTTCTATAGGTACTTCTTCATAAGTCAAGCCTTCTTTAATTTCTATGGTATCGGCAGGTATTATATGCGACTCATCATGAATGTACTTTCGAAGCTTAGACACATGAAAGATAGGATGAATAGAGGATAACTCAATGGGTAGCGCTAGCTTATAAGCCACGTTTCCTTTCTTTTCTAGAATTTCCGATAAATCTAGGCTAAGTTTCCCTTTCTTACCAAACCTCATAACTCCTTTCATTGGTGAAACTTTCAAAAATACCTTATCACCAACCATGAACTCTAAGTCACGATGCCTCTTGTCAGAATAAGACTTTTGACGACTCTGAGCCGCTTTCAGTCTTTCTCTGATTAGCAGGACTTTCTCTAAGGCCACACAAACAAACTCTGGACTAATCAATGGCACCTCTGCTGGTTCAAACCAACACACTGGAGACCTACATCTTTGCCCATACAACGCGTCATAAGGAGCCATACCAATGCTGATCTGATAGCTGTTATTGTAAGCAAATTTTATAAGTGGCAAGTGATCATCCCAATTACCTCCAAAATCTATAACACATGCTCGCAACATATCTTCGAGAGTCTGAATGGTCCTTTCTGCCTGACCATCGGTCTATGGATGGAAAGCGGTGCTCAAATTGACCTTGGTACCTAATCTTTTCTGAAATGCCTGCCAAAAAAGTGTTGTGAACTGAGGGCCTCTGTCAGATATGATTGAAACTGGAGTACCATGCAATCAGACTATTTCTGTGATGTACAACTGCGGATACTGCTCTGCAGAATCTGTCGTCTTTACTGGTAGGAAATGCACAGACTTTGTCAGTCGGTCTACAATATCCCAAATTGAATCATGCTTATGGTATGTGCGAGGTGGACCTACTACGAAATCCATATTAATCATATCCCATTTCCATTGTGGTATTTCTATATCTTGAGCTATGCCACTAGGACTCTGATGCTCGGCTTTGATTTGCTGGCAATTCAAACATTTAGCCACATGCTCCACTACTTGATTCTTCATGCATTTCCACCAATACAACTCTTTCAAGTCCAGATACATTTTGGTAGCACCTGGGTGGATAAAGTACCTCGAACTGTGAGCTTCTTCCATTATGGCCTTCCTAAGACCATCTACATTAGACACACATAATTGATCATTCAACTTCAAAACTTCGTCACTTCCTAGAGTGAAAGTAGTGATTTCTTTATTTCTAACTCCTTCTTTTAACTTCACTAAGTACGAGTGAAAAGGCTGAGAAATAAAATACGAAGAGGGGCAGCTAGACCGAGTAGGGGTTCGGATCTACGGATCTTCGTCTTGCTTAGCCTTAACATGCGCAACAAGGGAGGATTGCACTAAGGCATAAGCAATTATACCTCCTTCTTCAGTCTCATCCAATATAATTCCATCATTTGCCAGTTTTTGAATTTCTCGACCCAAAGATCGCCTTTGTACTGCAAGATGGGCCAAGATACCTATTGACTTCCTACTAAGTGCATCTGCTACCACATTAGCTTTGCCTGGGTGATAAAGGATATTGATGTCATAATTTTTCAATAGCTCAAGCCACCTTCTCTGTCTCAAATTTAATTCTTTTTGCTTGAAAATATACTGGAGGCTTTTGTGATCTGTAAACACTTCAGAATGCTCGCCATAAAGGTAATGTCGTCATATCTTTAATGCAAACACCACTGTTGCAAGCTCCAATTCGTGTGTGGGGTAGTTCTTTTCATGATTTTTTAACTGTCTGGAAGCATAAGCAATAACTTTTCCATTTTGCATAAGAACACAACTGACGAGGCCAATGCGTATAAGATTTTGCTACTCGTACTTTGTCAAATTCTAGTATAGTTTATGATATCGCCCCACAGAGATTGGAGAATCTAGCTACAAACTTATAATATTCTAACTACTATTTGAGAGAATCAGATTGATGAGTTTTGTTTGTTGAAAATTTAAATTGCTTAAGTTGAAACAAAATAACTTTCGGAAGATTTATATTTGAAAAGAGTTGGGAATCATTGAATTCACTCGATAGCGTGATAATAATAAAATCTTAGCTTCTACATGTATTTCTCTTAGGAATAACTGTTTATTGCTAATACAATTATATTTTGCTCACTAAGAAATAATCAATTAATAACACTCCGCGAGGTTATGTAAATCAATTGATATATGACTCGTGACGATTAAACTGAAATAATTTTCTTGCCTGAATTGTGCTAAAAGATAGCAAAAACCTCTTGCGATTAATTTTTACTAAAAATCAATAATCTTGCCAACTACAACTCCTCTGTGAGAATTAGAATGGAAGTAACCAAGATTACATACATGGAATGATAACTTAAAAAGAATTACTCTCACTCTATTATTTTACCCAATAGTTATCGTATATTAATTTTGCTTCGTGAGAATTACAAAATTGACATACAACTAACTTTGGAGAATAAATAGATTGAAGTGATAATAATTAATTAAAACTAATATTCCAGCACAATATAGAAATATAATTAGAAAGTTTCAGGTCAAGCATGTAGTAAAATTAAGATTAATATTATAACGCTATCGAGCTTCTTCCACTATCCCAACAAAAGAGATTACTCCATTATGGAGTATTTAAATCTCACAAAGAAAGAAATTCTTAAAATACTATCAACACTCTTAGAAAATTTAAAGATTACAAGATAAAATGAAATAGATAAAGAGAGAAGTAAAGACCAAAGCTAGAGAAAAGTTTGCTAATTAGGCACGTATGATCCATTCCTTTCAACACAAACATCCTATTTATAGAAATCAAATTTCATAAGGTGCCACGATGCCTCGTGGTTCTTTTGCCATGATGCGTCGTGCTTCTATTGCTATGATATGTCATGCTTCTATTGCCATGATGCCTCGTGGTTCTTTTGCCATGATGCCTCGTGCTTCTCTTTCATTCCTTTATTTTCTTTATCATGATATTTTTATTTCCTGCAAAATACTATTAGAAAATACAGATAATATATATATATATATATATATATATATATATATATATATATATATATATATATATATATATATATATATATATATATATATATATATATATATATATATATATATATATATATATATATATATTATTTAAAATAATTTATTTTTAAGTATATAATATATGAATATTTTATAGTCATCAAACTCCCCCGCACTTGAATCCTTGCTCGTCCTCGAGACAATAATTTTATTAATAATTGTTGTTTCTTGTAGAGTAGAAAAGTAAAAAAAATAAAGTTTCACATAAAATTCAAAACCTATAAGTTTTTCAAGTCGCCAAATCTATACCTTGTTTCTGCTTCTGCTTTTGTTTGCCAAAAACTTTCAACTCCTCTTTTGATGAACCTTTTGAGATTGATAACATTATGATTACAATTTCGAGTTTTTCAAATTTTGTCCATAGGTTTGCCCTTCATGTCAGTCTCCACTAATATAGAATCAACATTAATTTCTCAAATTGTTTTAGGACTTTTTCAGGCTTGTAATGATAGACTTAATGCTGGTAAGGTAAAAGGATATATTTGTAGTGACTTTGTTCCATCCAACTTTATTATGAGAGCCGATTATTTTATCAAAGTAACTATGTACAACTCAACACAAGAAAATAACTCTAGAGATTGGGCTAAATGTCCCGATCTCCAATTTCATAATTAATGTCATCATTTCTCTCAACAGATTTCTTAAATTCAAGCTTCTTGAACCAATAATTTATTTTACAGGTATATACACCTTGCTTTTCGCCCCTTTTTAAGAGTGAAATAGAACATTTACTCCATAAGTATTCCTTCATCGCTTTCTTTAATAATCATTTTTGCTCAACTATAGCAGTAAGGATTAGTATCAATCTTTTTGTAAGGTAAACCAATATGGTGTATCAATAAAAGTTGGTTTATCCCTATTTTTTTTTCTTTTTTTTTGGGGGGGCTCAAAGTTGGGTGCTAAAAGGTAAAATATAAATATTTGTGGTTAAAAATAGATAGGCTAAAAAAGGTGTCAAAGAAAGCCTAATTTCATTCTAAAAATAGTGTTGTCTAGAATTTCGCCTTGATAGACATTTGGGGCAAGTTCTAGCAGAATTTTATTGATTCTACCTGTTGAGATCATAATGCTTCTCAATTCCAATACTTTCTTAAATTTGGAGATACTCGTTCTTGCCTTCACAAAAATAAAATCACAAACTTGGAAGTTATATGACATAAATGGAAAAAATTATGTTTGAAAAATATGTAAACTTTTACTTTAAAACTTTAATATTGTACAAGAACAATAATTAAGAATAAAATAAAAGATGGATATATATATATATATATATATATATATATATATATATATATATATATATATAGAGAGAGAGAGAGAGAGAGAGAACTTGAAAGATTGTGTGACAACACATGTTTTTATATGTAATAGACTGACTAATTTAAGACCTTTAGGCATACCGATCACCATAGAGTTACTCCTGCACAAGTGACTCTGTTTTTGTAGAGGTCTTCATGACATGTTCTGGTTGTACAATAACCTTTGACCAGATCAATTGATTAAGCATTTAATTACCTCAATCTATGTGGGGCTTATGAGTCTCCACTGCTTCTCCCTCAATGGCTATGGATTTTGTATCTTAGTTCTGAGTTTAACGTCGTCAGTTCGACTTATTAATTGCAGAATTCATTAGTCTATCAAAGTAACCAATGGATGTTGTTCAAAATGTCTTCCATAGTACAATTTTAGTCAGTGACCATTTACCTTAAACTTGTCTCCTCCATTTTTCTGAATTTCAATTGCCCCGTACGGAGTAACACCTATAACATTGTAAGGACCCGTCCACCTGGATTTTAATTTTCTTGGGAATAACCTGAATCGACTATTGTAAAGAAGTACCTGATCTCCAATTTTGAATCTCTTTGGTCAGATCAACTTGTCATGCCATATTTTTGTTTTTTCTTTAAAATTTTTAGCATTTTAATAGGCTCCCAATCTCAGTTCTTGCAATTCATTAACCTGAATAAATCGCTTTTTACCAGCGGAGGTTAAATCAAAGTTCAGTGCTTTCAATGCCCAAAAAGCTTTATGTTGTAATTCTACGGGCAAATGACAAGCTTTTCCAAAGACTAATCTATATGGAGATGTTCCAATTGGCGTTTTGAAAGCCGTTCGGTACGCCCATAATGCATCATCTAATTTTAAAGCCCAGTCTTTTCTTGAGATTCCAACTGTTTTTCAAGAATTCTTTTTAACTCGCGGTTGGAAACCTCAACTTGCCCTTGAGTTTGAGCATGCTATGGTGTTTCTGTTTTGTGAGTCACATTATATTTTGACAGTAAATCAGAAAATTTCCTATTGATGAAATGAGTTCCTTGGTCACTAATGATGACTCGCGGTGTGCCAAATCTGGTAAAAATATATTTTCTAAGAAAATTACACACTGTACGAGCATCATTCTTTCTTGTAGGGATGTATTCAACCCATCTTGACACGTAATCCACAGCCACAAGGATATATTCAAAAGAGTGAGAAGAAGGAAAAGGACCCATAAAATCTATTCCCCAAACATCAAATATTTCACATACTTGTATTGATTGCAGTGACATCTCATCTCTCTTGGTGATATTACCTATTCTCTGACACCTGTCACATTGTGCTACATATGCTCGGGTATCTTTAAAGAGTGTGGGCTAGAAGAATCCGGCTTCTAAAACTTTAAAAGTTGTTCGATTTGTTGCATAATGTCCTCCAATTGCTCTAACATGACAGTGATATAGAATTTTATTCATCTCTTCTTCAGGTACACACCTTCTAATAATATTATCTACACAATTTTTGAATAAGAAAGGTTCATCCCACAGATAATACTTTGCATCAGATATAAGCTTTTTTCTTTGCTGGTAAGAGAAATCTTGTGGTATCCACTTTCCAACCAAGTAATTAGCGATATCTGCAAACCAGGGTGGTTGAGTCACAATTGTGTCAACTGAAAAAATATGGTCATCAGGAAATTCTTGTTTTATCTCATTAAACTCAAGGGGAGGGTTTTCTAATCTAGACAAGTGGTCAGCTACTTGGTTCTCTGTCCCTTTTTTGTTCTTTATCTCAAGGTCAAATTCTTGCAGAAGTAAAATCCATCTTAATAATCTAGGTCGAGCATCTTTCTTAGCTAAGAGGTATTTTAAAGCTGCATGATCAGTAAAAACAGTGACTTTGGTTCCTATCAAATAGGAGCGAAACTTATCAAAAGCAAACACTACTGCTAGTAACTCTTTTTCTGTCGTGGCATAATTCACTTGTGTCTCACTCAATGTCCTACTAGCATAGTAAATAGGACGAAAAAACTTATCCCTTCTTTGGCCTAAAACAGCTCCAACTGCTGTATCACTAGCATCACATATGACCTCAAAAGGTTGGTTCCAATTAGGGGACACAACTGCAGGTGCAGTTGATAACTTTTCCTTAAGGGTTTCAAATTCTTTCACACAGTTACCTGAAAAATTAAACTTAGTGTTTTTCATCAAGAGGTTAGTCAGTGGTTTTGAAATCTTTGAGAAGTCTTTTATGAATCGTCTGTAAAAACCTGCATGACCTAGAAAGCTTCTAATCCCTTTCACAGTTGTGGGAGGGGGTAATCCTGCTATAAGATTAATTTTTGCCTTATCAACTTCTATCCCTTTAGCAGTGATTTTATGTCCTAAAACAATTCCATTAGTAACCATAAAATGACACTTTTTCCAATTAAGAACTAAGTTTGTTTCTTCACATCTTTTAAGAACTAAGGTCAAATGGTTAAGACAATCCTTATATGTTTTGCCAAATAGTGTAAAATCATCCATAAAAATTTCAAGAAATTTGTCAGTCATGTCAGCAAAAATTGCCGACATGCAACGCTAAAATGTAACTGGGGCGTTGCAAAGACCAAATGGCATTCTCCTACAGGCATATGTTCCATGAGGGCATGTGAAGGTTGTCTTATCTTGATCTTCTGGTGCAATTGGTATCTGATTATATCCTGAATAGCCATCAAGAAAACAGTAAAAACCATATACTGCAATTCTTTCCAACATTTGATCAATAAATGGCAAAGGAAAACGATCTTTTCTAGTGACATCGTTGAGACGTCTGTAATCGATACAGACTCTCCATCCTGTAACAGTCCTAGTAGGTATTAGCTCATTATTTTCATTTTTTATAACTGTCATACCTCTTTTCTTTGGTACTACCTGAACGGGACTTACCCACGGCTGTCAGAAATGGGGTATATAATACATGCTGCCAACAGCTTTACGATCTCTTTTTTCACTACTTCCTGCATTGCTGGATTCAATCTTCTTTGCGGCTGGACTATTGGCTTATAGCTATCCTCCATGATGATTTTGTGTGTACAAATAGCCGGACTAATCCCTTTAATATCTTCTACAGTCCACCCCAAGGCTCCTTTGTGTGTTTTCAATACTTTAATCAAACTATTTTCTTGTTCTGCAGTAAGAGAAGATGAAATAATTGCTGGAAATAATTCTTGCTCAAGATAAACATATTTCAAATGAGAAGGGAGAGTTTTGAGTTCAATTTTTTATTAAACTTTTTCGGATTTCATCTCTTCTTCTTCTGAATCTTTGTCCAATATTTCAGCTTCTTTTCTGATGGCGGGATCATCGTCCTGTGTGGTGCCTGATTTGATCAAGCATCTTTCCATTGAATCTGGAATTAATTGATCATCTTTGAATTCATCTGTAAGATAACTAATCATGTCAATGAAAAACATGAAGATGATGTTTCATCTCCTGAATATCTTAGTATCTTTTGCATATCAAATATGACTATTTCTTCATCAATTCTTAAAATTAATTGTCCTTGATGAACATCTACAATTGCTCTTCCTGTAGCAAGAAATGGTCTACCTAAAATTATTGGTTCATTAGGACATTCTTTCATTTCAAGTACTATAAAATCTACAAGGAAAACAAACTTATCTGCTCTTACGAGTACATTTTCAATTATTCCCTTAGGTTTCTTAGTACTTTGATCTGCAAACTGAAGAGAAACACTTGTGTCTTTTATTTCACCAAGATCTAACTTTTTAAAGATAGAAAATGACATTAAATTTATTGAAGCTCCAGAATCACAAAGTGCTTTTTCAAAATATACTTCTCCCAAAGTGCATGGAATTGTAAAACTGCCTGGATCACCAAGTTTTTGTGGTAGCTTATTTTGAAGTATAGCACTGCATTTTTCCGTAAGCATTACCACAGAAACTTCTTCTAATTTTCTTTTACTTGACAAAATTTCCTTTAAAAAATTGGCATATGAAGGCATTTGTAACAAAGCATCAGTAAAAGGAATATTGAAGTGAAATTGTTTTAAAATCTCCAAAATTTTTGTAAATTGGTTGTCAAGCTTTTCTCTTTTCATTTTTTGTGGAAAGGGAATATTCACAGGGAGAGGAGTCAATTTTTCAATATTTTTTTCTTCTTTTTTCTTGACTTCATTCTTTTGAGATGGTTCAGAGGGTATTTCAACATTCTTACCGTTGTTTACCTGTTGTTCTGACTGGTCTACATATGGTTCATCAAGCTCCTTACCTGATCGTAAGGTGATGGCCTTAAGGTGCTCTTTTGGGTTTTTCTCTGTATTGCTTGGTAAGGGACCTTGAAACTTTTCTAAAACAAGAGCTGCCAATTGGCTCAACTATTTCTAGATTTTTGAGGGATGAATTTTGGCTCTCCATCTTTTCATCATTGACCTTAATATACTTATACAAAAGATCATCAAGACTTGAATGAGCTTGTTGAGGCCTTTGTTGATAGGGCCCTACTTGTTGATAAGGTCTAAAGTTTGATTGACCATGGTTTGGATTCTGGTATCCGGGTGGACCCTGTATTTGTTGCTTCTGAAAGCTTTGAGAGTTCTCTGCACCATTTGGATAGCTCCATTGAAATCCTGGATGTTTCTGTGCCATTGGACTTCCAAAAGGATACTGCTTGTAACCGATGACATTGACATGTTCATCATTGTGATTGGTTGCTTGACATTCATGGTTCTGATGATTTCCTCCACACATGTCACAAGCCTCAGATTGGCTTGGTTGTTGTGTATTCACCTGAAAAGTTTCAAACTTTTGTGCCAAATAAACAATTTGTTGTGTTAGTGTATTTAAAGCATCAACCTGATTTACTGTAGCGGCCTTCTTGATAATTATACGCTCAGATGGCCATTGAATGGCATTCTCAGAAATTTCATTCAACAATTGCAACACTTCCTCTATTGTTTTTCCCATTACTAAACCTCCTGCAGCTGCATCTATCACATTTCTAGAAGAGGGTTTTAGCCCGTGATAAAAAATATACAATTGCATATGTTCAAAAATATCGTGGTGTGGACATTTTCTTAACATTGCTTTTAACCTTTCCCAAGCTTGATAAACTGACTCTGTGTCAGTCTGCAAGAAATTAGATATGTCTTGTCTTAACTTTGTGGTTTTAGCAGGGGAAAAATATTTGTTTAAAAATTTCTGAGTCATTTGATCCCATGTGGTAATGGAACCTTGTGGCAAACTTCGCAACCAAGTCTTGGCATCTCCTTTTAAAGAGAAAGGAAATAGCCTTAACTTGATAGCTTCAGGAGGTACTCCATTATACTTAGCTGTTTCAACAAGTTCCAAAAAGTCAATTAAATGACTGTGTGGATCTTCACTTGCATCTCCAGTGAAGATGCAAGACTGTTGAATTGTTTGAACCAGGCCAGTCCTGATTTCAAAGTTGTTGGCTGCCACTGGAGGTTTTCTGACACTAGATTCACAGTTGAAGCGGTCAGGTCTAGCATAATCCCTTAGGATTCTGTTTGCTGGCCTTGGCGCCACTTCATCAAATTGATCCTCTATTTGTACTGGTGGTGGTACTTCGCGTGGGTTGATATTTTTTACTTCCTGATTCTCCATACCTTCACAAGCTATGCTTTGGGAAGATAATGCTTGTCCTTTCCTGCGCAATCGAAGAAATCTTTCAATTTCAGGATCGTAATTGACCAACTCTTTTATAGTATAGCGGGTCATAAACTACTCAAAATTCTAAAAAAACAAACTAAACTTAATTCCTAAAGTGGTAGTAGTAGTAGTACTTAGAAGAAAATAATTAAAAGAAAGTGATGAATAACAAGGACAACAAAGATTACAAAAATAAGCGATCAAATAAAAATAGTAGTATAATAATGTTGTTATTATTATTATTATTATTATTATAAATAGTTGTAGTAGTAATAGTAGTATATGATAATAGTAATTATATTAGTACTAATTAGCAATAGATGTTATGAAAAAAATGGTAAACAAAATCAGTTAGTAGTAACAGTAACTAACAATGGAGAATAATAATATAATACTAATATAGAATATAGTTACAAATAGTACTAGTATTAATAATAGTGACTGTTATGCTATAATAATGATAAGAATGATAAATGATAATAACACTTGTATAAGATGTTAGTACTTGTAATAGTAAAAGTAATAGTAGTAATATTTAGTAAATATTGATAGCAAAGATAATAATATTAATAGTAAGTTCCCAAATTAGTAACAAAATATTTAGTCTGAAGTAGACTTATGCCAATCCCCGGCACCGGCGCCAAAAATTTGACGAGGCCAATGCGTAAAAGATTTTGCTACTCGTACTTTGTCAAATTCTAGTATAGTTTATGATATCGTCCCACAGAGATTGGAGAATCTAGCTACAAACTTATAATATTCTTACTACTATTTGAGAGAATCAGATTGATGAAGTTTTGTTTGTTGAAAATTTAAATTGCTTAAGTTGAAACAAAATAACTTTCGGAAGATTTATATTTAAAAAGAGTTGGGAATCATTGAATTCACTCGATAGCGTGATAATAATAAAATCTTAGCTTCTACATGTATTTCTCTTAGGAATAACTGTTTATTGCTAATACAATTATATTTTGCTCACTGAGAAATAATCAATTAATAACACTTTGCGAGGTTATGTAAATCAATTGATATATGACTCATGACGTTTAAACTGAAATAATTTTCTTGCCTGAATTGTGCTAAAAGATAGCAAAAACCTCTTGCGATTAATTTTTACTAAAAATCAATAATCTTGCCAACAACAACTCCTCCGTGAGAATTAGAATGGAAGTAAGCAAGATTACAGACTTGGAATGATAGCTTAAAAAGAATTACTCTCACTCTATTATTTTACCCAATAGTTATCGTATATTAATTTTGCTTCGTGAGAATTACAAAATTGACATACAATTAACTTTGGAGAATAAATAGATAGAAGCGATAATAATTAATTAAAACTAATATTCCAGCACAATATAGAAATATAATTAGAAAGTTTCAAGTCAAGCATGTTGTAAAATTGAGATTAATATTATAACGCTATCGAGCTTCATCAACTATCCCAATAAAAGAGATTACTCCATTATGGAGTATTTAAATCTCACAAAGAAAGAAATTCTTAAAATACTATCAACACTCTTAGAAAATTCAAAGACTACAAGATAAAATAAAATAGATAAAGAGAGAAGTAAAGACCAAAGCTAGAGAAAAGTTTGCTAATTAGGCACGTATATCTCCCCCTTTTCAACACAAACATCCTATTTATAGAAATCAAATCTCATAAGGTGCCACGATGCCTTGTGGTTCTTTTGCCATGATGCGTCGTGCTTCTATTTCCATTATGCCTCGTGGTTCTTTTGCCATTATGCCTCGTGCTTCTCTTTTATTCCTTTATTTTCTTTATCATGATATTTTTATTTCCTGCAAAATACTATTAGAAAATACAGATAATTGACATATATATATATATTATTTAAAATAATTTATTTTTAAGTATATAATATATGAATATTTTAAGAACACAACCAAGACCAACTATGGAGGCATCACAATACATTGTGAACCCACCCGAACCTGTCGGCAAGGTTAACACAGGTGCAGTGGTCAACCTCTTCTTTAACTCTTGAAAGTTGTGCTCACAAGCATCTGACCATTGGAATTTAACTGCTTTCTGAGTCAACTTAGTTAATGGAGCTGCAAGCAAGGAAAACCCCTCTACAAACCTTCTATAGTAGCCAGCTAACCCCAAGAAACTCCTGATTTCGGTTGGCATTGTCGGCCTAGGCCAGTTCTTGACTGCTTCTGTCTTCTGAGGGTCTACTTTTATTCCTTCACTAGATACCACGTGGCCTAAGAATGCCACTGACTGCAACCAGAACTCACATTTTGAAAACTTGACATAAAGCTCATTCTCCTTCAAGGTCTGCAAGGCTATTCTAGGGTGTTCTGCATGATCTTCCTTGCTCTTAGAGTAGACCAAAATATCGTCAATAAACATGATAATAAACGTATCCAGGAATGGCTTGAAAACTCTATTCATGAGGTCCATGAATGCAGCTGGAGCATTTGTCAACCCGAAGGACATTACTAGAAATTCATAGTGCCCGTAGCGAGTTATAAAGGCTTTTTTAGATATATCTTCTTCTCTGATTCTCAACCGATGGTTCCCCGACCTCAAGTCTATTTTTGAAAAGCACTTTGCACCTTGAAGTTGATCAAATAAATCATCAATTCTTGGCAGTGGGTACTTGTTCTTAATGGTAACTTTATTCAACTGCCGATAGTCGACACACATTCTGAGAGACCCATTTTTCTTCTTGACAAACAGGACCGGGGCACCCCCACGGTGAAACACTCGGCCTGATGAAGACCTTGTCAAGAAGGTATTTCAATTGTTCTCTCAACTCATTAAGTTCTGCTGGAGCCATCCTATAAGGAGGTATAGATATGGGCTAAGTGCCTAGCATGAGATCAATGCCAAAAATTATGATTCTTTTAGGAGGAAGTCCGGTAAGGTCATCTGGGAAAACTTCTAGAAATTCTCTAACAACTAGCACTGACTGAAGAGCTGGTGGTTCTGATTCTGGATTACCAAATAGGCGAGACACCCCTTACCGATCATTCGTTGTGCCTTAAGGTAAGAAATAAACTTACCTACAAGCGATGCTGAACTACCCTTGCACTCTAAGACTTCTTCATTTGGAAATTAGAACCTGACTATCTTGGCATGACAATCTAACATGGCATAGCAGGATGATAACCAATCCATACCCATGATCACATCGAAATCCACCATTTCGAACTCTATGAGATCGGCTTTGGTGTTGCGACCTTAGACTGAAACTATACAACCTCTATAGACTCTAGTGACTTTCACTGACTCGCCGACTGGGGTCGATACTAGGAATAGCTCACTAAGTTGTTCAAGTTCTAGTCCGAGATTAATTGCAATGCATGGAGTCACATATGAAAATGTTGAACCTGGATCCTTTATGGCGTAAACATTATGTGAGAAGACTAAAAGTATACCTGTAATAACTTCTGCAGATGCCTCTGCACTCTGATGATCAAGTGTAGCAAACAACCGGGGTTGTCCCCCTCCCTGAGTAACTCGATCTGCACCTCTGCCTGCCCCATGCCCGGCCTGATTATGAGTACCACGATCCTGGGGTGGTGCAACTGCAGTAGCTGAGGAACTAGAAGGACGAGTTGATCCCCCACTGAAATTATGCTGCAATTTTGGGCAGTTGGCCTTTATATGACCAATGTCTCTACAATGATAGAAACCATGAAACCCGAACTTGCACTGACCTGAATGTTTCCGCTTACAGGTTCCACAAAGACCTTATTGGTTTGAATATTGCTCAGCATGACTTTGGCTATGTGAGGATGATGTCCTAAAATTCTGGTTTTGGCGAGACTGGTTTCCATAACTCCGAGTACATCTGAAGGAAGACCCACCACCTGACTGATGACTGGATTGAGCTGATGCTAATGACTCCTTATTAGAGGAATCCCTTCCACCTCCGGTGGATGTACCATTAAACCTGCCCGTTATCCGGGCTTTCTTGTTATACTCCTTTTCTTCTCTCCTTTGTTGTCTGTCTTTTTCTAAGTGCTTGGCGAATCCTACAACAGAGGAGAAAGCTGTAATTCCTACCGCTGCAGCTGATGTCGTATCCTTAATGTGGTAAGCCAAACCACCAACAAACCTGCGAATCTTTGCTTTTTCTGTCTTAACCATGTGAGGAGCATGCTTAGCTAGCCTTATGAATTCCATGTAGTACTCTTGGACACTTTTATTCCCTTACTTGAGTTGTTCGAACTCTGTAGCCTTAGCTTCCCTATCCTCTTCCGAGATAAAGTTAGCCATGAAGGCCTCTTCAAATTCTTCCCTAGTAGGCAGACCATCATCTTCATCTCTTTCCTTTTCCCACATCTCAAACCAAGCGCCAGTTACATCTCCAAGCTGGTAAGCAGACAGCTCCACAGCTTCATCATCAAATGCTTTCATCACTCGGGGGGCTTTCTTGACACCCTCCTGCCACAACATTGGATCTTCATCAACTATAGAACCATGGAACACTGGAGGATTCAACTTCAAAAATTCATTCACTCTTGAGGACTCAGAATTGTTCTGTCTATTTGATTGAGGTGGAATCTCATCTCTTCTCTCGTTCTGGTTGGCCATGAAGTCTTTAAACATCTCCATAGCGTTGTTGACTGCATTAAACATCTGACCCACCTCTGAGGATATAGTTGTCTGAGCCGAAACTGCTATTAGGGGTGGCATTGGATCCTGAGGTACTTCTCATCATTATCCACCCCTTCTTCACGTTCAACTCGGGGTACTTGGACCCCTTTTGTGGATTTTCAAGTACAATGGTAGCAATAGTTTCTTGAGCAGCATCTTGAGTGTCGGTGTTAGAGTTGCGAGTACGAGCCATTTCTGCGAGTTTTGGAGAAACAAATAAATTAGAAAATTTCTTAGAGGTAGACTCTACTGCACGATCTAAAGTATGAAAAAAAAAAGACTCTTCCTAAATGCTTGTAGCCTCCTGTTTATAAGTATGGCGCGCTTCATACCCATAAACAAGACTCTACTACCACGGCTTCATAGACCCCTAGGACGCCATAAACCTGTGGCTTTGATACCAAGTTTGTCACGACCTATTTTCTGAACAAGCCGGGAATGGCACTCGATCACTAAACATGATCGAGCGAACCATCTCTGCTTATCAAATCTATTATAATTCCACACTTTATATACAACAAGGCAATACTCTAACCAAATAATTTTGATTAATTTAATTATTTAAATAAATCAACTCCAGAACTTTATTCGTAGCAACTACTGAATTACTGCTAAGTTATTATCAAAAACATTTGAACCTTAACCCAATGACTATGTCTATGAAGCCACTACTGATAAACTGACGCACTGCCCAGGACATGAGATTTCCTGGCCAGTACTCTAAGTAAACAAAGAAATAACTAAATAATGATAACACTATGGAATACTCCACGAACAAAAGCGGAGCACACCAATAGCAATGGAAGATAAGGAAGTCCTAACCCATAGCCTGCTCGCCTGTAAAACCTGTTCCTACGTTGTACCATAGACCAACATAGGTTCCCAAAAAAGAATGTCAGTACCATCCATTGTACTCAGTGAGTCTCAACAACAGGGTACGCAACTTTAATACAATACCCATTACGAGCAAATAATATAAATGCATAGAAAACATAAAGCCTCTAAGAATAATTCTAAAATAATTTGATAATAGTAGTTTATGAATATTCTAAAAGAAATTCTTTTCTTTTTCAAAAAAAAAAATTACTTCTCCTGACTTAATTATATCTCAGTCACCGTGTGATCAGCACGGGTTCGATCCCAACCTGATCGAATAGGCCTAATCCATGAGGTGCCATTCGCTTCATGGTTCTCAACGCTCATGTATCATACCTTAGCATGGCTAAGTAATTTCTCAGCAACGATGCCATCGGCTCATGTGCTCCCTACTTTGGCACAAGTAGTTTCAGGAATTCAACGCCTTGGTCAGGAACCTCGGCCTAGACAATGACCCCTTCTCAGAATAAAGGATACTCCCAAAAATCTTTTCTTTCTACATCTTCTTGTGACTTTTCAAGTCTAAATCTTTTCTTTTTGGAACATCATGTACATGCTCATGCTGTTATCCTTAAATGTAAAGCATTGCATAAGAATGAAATAAACATCTAGAAGTATTTCTAAAGATTCTTGCTTCTTCATAAATTTTCAACATGAAAAATAGCATATAAGAATAACATAAAAATCTGAAAATTTATGCACATATATCATAATAAATCATCTAAACTTTTGCTAGAACAATTCTAAGTTAATAGGTACTCACTCGCTCCAATTAAGTAAATATAAACTCTTTTAAGCAATTCATCAAACACCTTGTATGCGTGCTTTTGTGAGTTAAACCACTTTAGAAAAGGGTTATATCAACTCACCTCAAAACTTCTCGAGCCAATACGTAGACCCCAGTCTAATTTATACCCGTCAAACAATCGATTCTATAACAACCAATGCATTTTAATTAATTTTAAAGTTTCACACCTAAACACGAAACTTTACTGTTGATATAGAGAAAGAAGGGAATTAACTATTCTATTATTACTTATTACTATTGTAGAGTAATTGACAATAGAGAATTTATATACCTGAGTTCAAAAATTAGTGGTTTGTATAGAACCCTAGAATTTTCTTTTCGTTCCTGCGTGCCTTGCGATTGCTGCGTAAAAGAACAACGTTTTGCTTTTGGTTTTTGGTATAAGCTGCGTTCTGTCTTGTTTTGGTTCAAGACTTTACTTAAAGTCTTGCATTCCACAAGGCATGTGCTTCCCTTTTTTTTGTTTTGTTTTCCCTTTTTTGGGTTAACTAATAATTAATGATACCCACCTTTAATAATTAATAATATTAAAACTATTAATATTTTCCTAATTGTATATCCAATTATATATATATATATATATATATATATATATATATATAGGCAAGATAAAAAAATAAAAATGGACATAATTTATTTCTATAGTTAGCGTGTCTCGAAACTTTTAAAAATTTGAGGAGTGTCCCATGTTGCACCTTTGTTAAAGTACTTTACTTGTAATTCCTACTTAGCTTAGTTAGAAACATTATGTAGGAAGCCTTTTGTAAAATCGTAAACTTTGTGTTTGTGTCTTTGCTAGAGTTAGTCGAGTTATAAACTTTGTAATAGAGTTATTGCAAAGGGGCTTGTAATAGAGTTGTTACAAGTTAGCGAAGGATTAAGAGGTTAATTCCTAGGTTACAATAGGTTGTAAACTGAAGTTTGCTCAGTAGTGAAGTTGAAATCCTACAAGGGCAGGTCGTGGTTTTTTATCCCGTGAGCTGGGTGTTTTCCAACCAAAACTCCATCGTGTCATTTACTTACTGTTGTGTGCGTGTGTTCTGTGGGAACCAATAGAGAACCTGGTTCTCTATAAAATTTGGTGGACCCTTAGTTTCTTTCAATTAGTATCATAGCAATTTCTTTCTATCAGGCTAACACCTAGAAAGGATCCTCATGGCTGCTCCACCAAACTTTGAAGAAGGTCAATCTACCTACAGACCACCAAGATTCAACGGTCAATACTATGGATGGTGGAAGACAAGGATGCATGATTTCATCATGGCTGAAGATTTAAAATTGTGGGATGTTATCTGCGATGGCCCCTTCATTCCTACGAAAACCATTAGTGAGCTAGCAGTGATAGTTTCTAAAACAAGATAGGAGTTTAACGATGCTGACCGCAAGGCTATTGAGAAAAACTTTCAAGTAAAGAAGATTCTTGTTTGTGGTATTGGACCAGATGAATACAACAGGATCACAACTTGTCAATCCACTAAGAAGATCTAGGAGGCTCTCCAAACAACACATGAAAGGACAACTCGAGTCAAACAATCGAAGATTGACATGTTAACAACTGAGTATAAGCTCTTCAGGATGAAGGATGATGAGTCCATTCAGGACATGCACACTCGCTTCACATCTATCATCAATGAGCTTCACTCTCTAGGAGAAATCTTTCCCAGGAACAAACTTGTCAAAAAAAATACTTAGTGTATTACCTGGTTCCTGGGAAATAAAGGTTAACTCCATCAAAAAGGCACGGGATTTGCAGAAGCTGACCATTGATGAACTCATTGGTAATATGAAAACTTATGAAATGAAGAAGAAGAAGAAGAAGAAGAAGAAGAAGAAAAAGAAGGATAATGAGAGAAGAGAGCCCAAAAGGGAGAAGAACATGGTCCTCAAGACAGACAACAATGACTCAAGCGGCGAGGATACCGATATGGCCTATCATACAAAGAGATTTCAGAAAATGGTTCGCAGAAATGGGGGTATTCCAAAGAGGGGCAGTTGCAGAAAGTCAAGAGGGTATGGCCTATGTCATAAATGTGGGAAGCTAGGGAATTTCATCAAGGATTGCCCTCTTCATAAGCAAGACCATTATAAGCACAACCCATAATACAGAGGCAAAAGGAACCAGGTTCCTGACAAAAGATTCAAGAGAAAAGATACCGCTGACAATGTTGTGAAACAAGCTCTTGCTGCATGGGGAGACTCCTCTAGTGAATCTGGAGAAGATGATGATCAAGGTGACAGCTCTACAATGGCCGTAGAAAGTGAAGCAGCTGAATATGATTCCATCTTTGCTCGAATGGTAAAATCAGATGAGGATGAGGAAGATGACGATGATGATGAGGTAAACTTTCTAGATGTTCAAAGAAATTTGAAGTCCTATTATCAAAAGAAGCTTATATCCTTGGCTAATGTTTTAATTGATGCATATCACAGTCTCATTAACAATAAAAATGTTCTAACTGTGGAACTAGGAGAAATAGAACACGAGAGATGATCTAGTGGTGGTTGTGGTTAATCTAAAAGAAACCATTGAGAGTTTAAAAAGGGAAAAAGATATCTTGATTGAGAGTTTTACAAACATAGAGCATGAGAGAGATGACCTATTAGTAGTAGTTATAGACCTAAAGGAAATAATTGAGGAAAAAGAAGGGAAAGTAGGCATGCGAACACTCAAAAGGGAAAGGAAGTTGCAAGTGAGGCACACCTTATGCTTGAAAATGAGCTAAAATCAGTAAAATCTAGTCTGTGTGCTAAACTTGAGAGAAACAGACAACTTCAAGAAGAACTAGGCAAAAATGAAGAATGACCTAGAAAAATCTCTTAAGTGGACCTGGTCCTCTGATGCAATCATTGCTATGTATAAGAATAATGGGGGGAACAGACAGGGAATCAGGTTCCAAAGGAAAAAAAATCCTACAACTTGCATAGCAAGTACGTTCCTGTACCTGATAACTGACTCTGCACTCATTGTGGTAACATTGGATATTTCAAAGAAACATGTAAAGCCAGATTCCAGTCCCAGCAGAAAAATAAAGTTTTTGCTGAAAAAGTAACTACTGCTAAAATACCTAATCCCTCATATAAATAACGTATGATGCCTACTTAGACAAAAAGAACTTTGATTCACCCTTTTCCTCATTACAAGAGACCTAAACTTGTTTGAGTTCCTAAGTCTAATCCTTGAATCTCTTGTGCAGGGAGCAGTGAAATAAAGTAGGCAAAGATGGTATATGGATAGTGGCTGCTCGAAGCATATAACTAGAAGCACTAATGACTTCCTTTCACTCAAAGCCCTGCAAGGGGGAGTATGTCCTTTGGAAATAGAAAAAAGGGATACATTCTGGGAGTAGGAAGAATTGGGAAGTCTCCCACTCACTTAATCGAGAATGTGTATTACGTGAAGGGCTTGAAGTAAAACTTGTTGAGTGTTTCTCAGATCTACGACAAAGGCAATAAGGTGGATTTTTTATTAAGAATCTGCACAATCACAAACCTTGTGACTGATGAAGTGATCCTCATGGCAAACAAATACAAAAACATATATGTTGCTGATTTTGAGTCCCTACATAATGGGGTTCTCACATGTTTGAGTGTTGTGGATGATGATGCTGAATAGTGGCACGGAAGTTTGGTCCATGCAAGTTTTACATTACCGAACAAGTTGGTCAAGAAGGACATGGTTTGTGGACTACCTAAGCCATCAAAGATCACAAGGTGTGTGATGCATGTGTAAAAGGAAAGCAGATAAAGTTCTCCTTCAAACCCAAAAAGAAAGCAAGCACCTCAAGGGCACTTGATCTCCTCCATATGGATCTATGTGGACTCATGAGAGTGCCAAGCAGAGAAGAAAAGAATTACATTTTCATCATTGTGGATGACTACTCCAGATTCACATAGACATTGTTCCTCAAAACCAAAAATGAGACCTTTTCAGTGTTTGATGCTTTTGTGAAGAAGATCCAAGTAAAGATGAGCCATAATGTTATGAGTATAAGATCTGATCATGGAAAAAAATTCGGCAATGCAAAGTTCGGCGAGTTTTGTGCTGAAAATGATATAAGTCACAATTTTTCTGCTCGAAGAACACCTCAACAAAACGGTGTTGTAGAAAGGAAAAATAGGACTCTTAAAGACAGATTAGGACAATGCTGATCGACAGTGGTGTTGCAAAAGGTTTATGCGCAGAGGCAGTTAATATTGCATGTTACTTGGTGAACAAGTGCATGATCAGGTACCTCTTGAACAAAACCCCCTATGAACTGCTGAACGGAAGGAAACTCAAGCTAACACATTTAAGGACTTTTGGCTGAAAATGTTTTGTCCTTAACAATGGTAAGGAAGCATTTGGAAAATTTGATGCCAAAAGTGATGAAGAAATCTTTCTGGGATACTCATCACAAAGTAAAGCCTACAAAGTATACAACAAAAGAACTCAATGTGTTGAGGGAAACACACATGTGATCTTTGATGAATCTCACTATCTATATGGGAAAGATTCACATGAAAAGATGGATCAAGATGGAGAGCAATCAGTTGTTCCTGGAGAAGTCATTGACATGGCAAATGGAAAGGCTGACATGATAAATCACGTCAAGGAGTCAAATACATCTCCAACTGATGGAGAGGAACCTGGTCCCTCAATCACAATAACTGAAGCTGAGAACAGAGTTATAGACGTTGATCTAAGAAGATCTCACATCAACCAAGGCTCACATTCATAAGTAGATGGATCCTCTCACAGTGGGATTCAAGTGTCTAACTGAAAGCACAAAAACTCCCACCCTCTTCAAAATGTGATCACCCCTCTTGACTCAAGGATTCAAACTAGATCAAAGTCAAGAAACTAACTTACCTTCTCAGCATTTCTCTCTCAAATTGAGCCCAAAAATATCAAAGAAGCATTGAAAGATGCTGACTGGATTACGACTATGCAAGATGAGCTCCATCAATTTGAGAGGAACGACGTATGGCACCTGGTTCCTTGACCTGCCAACAGAACTGGTCATGGAACTATATGGGTATTCAGAAACAAACTTGATGAGTTTGGAAACACCACAAGAAATAAGGCAAGGCTTGTAGTTCAAGGGTACAATCAAGAAGAAGGAATTGACGATAATGAAACTTTTGCTCTAGTTGCTCGAATGGAGGCCATCAGAATCCTTATTGTCTTTGCATCTCATATGAAATTCAAATTGTTTCAAATGGATGTCAAAAGTGCATTTCTGAATGGCTTTCTGAAAGAAGAATTTTTCATCAAGCAACCGCTTGATTTCGAGTGCCATGAGCATCTTGAGCACGTGTTTAAACTTGACAAGGCATTATATGGACTGAAGTAGGCTCCTCGTACATGGTATGAAAGGTTGTCCAAGGTTTTTTCTAGAAAATAGCTTTATAAGAGGAAAAATTGATAACACCTTATTTCTGAAGAAACGGGGGAGGAACCTGTTCATCGTGCAAGTCTATGTTGATGACATCATCTTCGGAGCAACAAATGATTCTTTGTGTGAGGAATTTGAAAAACTCATGGGAAGTGAGTATGAAATGAGCATGATGGGGGAATTGAATTTCTTCTTGGGTCTAACATTCAAGCAAATTCCTAAGGGCACAATTATAATTCAGCAAAAGTACATCAAAGAGCTTCTGAAGAGATTTGAGATGGAGAGCTCAAAAATCATTGATACTCCCATTGCCATTGTCACTCGTCTAGACATAGATGAACCTGGTTCTGCTGTAAATGAGACCATGTATATAGGTATCATTGGGTCACTCATGTATCTCACAACAAGCAGACCAAATATTTTTTTTAGTATGGGACTCTGTGTCAGGTTTCAATCATATCAAATGAGTCTCATTTGTAGGCTGCCAAGAGATGTTTGAGGTATCTCAAAGGAACGCAGGACCTAGTTCTCCACTATCCCCATGAGATAATTTTGATTTAATAGGGTATGTTGATGCTGACTATGCTGGTTATCTGGTGGATAGGAAAAGTACTTCTGGTATGGCATATTTTCTAGGTTCGTGTCTAATTTCATGGGGCACAAGAAAACAAAACTCAATGGCTCTTTCAACTGCAGAAGCTGAATATGTTGCAGCTGCCTCTTGCTGTGCTCAACTACTGTAGATCAAACAGCAACTAGAAGATTTTTGTGTGTTTTCTGATTGTGTGCCCTTACTATGTGATAACACTAGTGCTCTCAACATGACAAAGAATCCAGTTCAACATAAGAGAACAAAGCATATTGATGTGCGATATCACTTCCTCATAGACAATGTTGAAAAAGAGCTCATCTGTAGGAAGTTTTGCAACACAGAAGATCAAATTGAAGATATCTTCACCAAGGTAGTGAGTAGGGAGCACATTGAAGAGAATCTTTCGGCACTAGGGTTGATAAAATCAACCTACGGACCTGGTCCCTCGATGATTGGCTATGAAAGAAATGAATAGGTAAAATAGTTAGAAAGTGTTTTCTGGCAAAGTCTAGCTTATCTCTATATCGTTGCAGGTAGACACGCATGACGATTATAGAACAAACAAGTTGTTAATGGTTTCGCATTTTGGTTAAAGGATAAGGCTTACATTTGCAAAATCTGTCAGAGAATCTGGTTCCCTTGACACATGTTAGTAGTTCCTCTATACTCTCGTGCACAACTTTTTAAAGGCTAAAATGGTTCCACATCATTAAAATGTCAGTTTCTATCTTTCCTGCTTCTTAAACCCAAGCATCCTACCCGTTACGAAACAACCCATTTTACCAAAAAATTGATACCCATTCCTAACCGGTCCCTCAGCCTTTTTTAAATAAATTCAAGCACGATCACTTTCATAATTGTTCACATCACAAGACAAAAATCCCCATTTTCTTCAACAACCAAATACTCTCTTCTTCTATAAACTCTCACTACGCTCCATCATGTCTGAAAATCTCGAAGCCAAAATTGTTCCAAGCATCATCCCCAGTGCGTCTTCACCTGTTGAAGCACCAGTGAAAGAGTCTACGACCCTTATTTCATCCAGTCCAAACCCTAAGCTAGAGTCACAACCACCCACTGCCTCGTCTCCGACCCAACCAAGTACTAGTTCTCATCGGAGTCGCAAAACTTCGACTCCCAAGAAGTTTATGGCTATGACCTCTCCTTCTGCTTCACCGGAACAAATGGTCGAATAAGATATAATGGAGGGAAAAGAAACTTAGGAAATTCTAGTCTACCAATGGAAGAAAGTTCTAAGATACAACAAGGTGTGGGTCGTAATAGTGATGAATCAGCAATGACTACCCCATGCCTTGATTTGAATGCTGCCGATTCTAAGGGTAATGTTTTTCCTATGTTTTTTAAGTTTATTTTGGAGTTGCAAGAACAAGAAGCTATAGAGAATATGTTGCCAATAGCTGTTGAGGGAAGTCCGGTTGGAGGTAATGAGGGTGTGTCTAAAACCAATGGGTCTCAGGAGGAAGATAATGATACATAAGTAGATGGTAGGGAACTGGTGCTTGTCAAAACTTTGGTACCTAACAATACTACTGGGGAACCAACTGAGGGACCTGATCCCTCCGCCCAAGAGGAGCCATCTGCTTCTACTTGGGATAAAACCCCTGGTTCTCCACAAGAACCCCAGGTCAGTACTGATCCCGCCCTCTCTCCTCATTTCTAGGTTGAGCCATTGTCAATTGTGTTTCCTGAAATGAGATCTCTATCTAAGGAAGAGAATGAGGATAATGAAGAAGATTATGACAATGTGGCTCTTGCGAGCTTCATTGGTGCTAGGAGTAGAAAGGAAACTCCCCAAGAGTCAATTCCTAAGAAACCTACCACTAGGTTGCAGAATAGGGAAGCTCTTGAGTCGGTCCTAAGGAAAAACAAAGAAGAAAAGAAGAAAAGGAGATTGGTAAAGGATGGAAATGATGTAAATGAGAAGGTAGTGCCTCTAACACTAGTTGTTGATATTGATGATGAGGTGAATGTAAGCACGTGATTTTTGCACTATATGAGAATTACTCCCAAAAAATTCAAAATAAAATGATTTTTCCTTGGTGTGCAATTTTTTGAATTTTTGTGGTATTTTTGTGTAATTATTTGTATTTGTCTGTGCATGTTTATTTGCTAAATTAATAAAAAATAGAAAAATATGTCGCGTTTTGCATGTAGGATTTAATTCTACAATTGTTAGTAATTGAGTTTGTTTTACAAAAATTAAAAATTACAAAAATAGGCATCTTTTGCATTTTTAGCATTTAATGTCCAAATATACAATTTTATGCTTAATTATTACTTAATTGTGCGTTAATTGTTATTGGGAGTTAATTTGCGCTTTATAACTTAATTTATTTCTTAATAATAATTTAAGTATTTTTATAACTTAGTTTTAGAAAAATAAAAGAAGAAAAGAGAGCAAAAATACAAAGAAAAATCGGATTGGGCCACTTCTTCAATTGTAAGCCACAGGCCCAAAAAATTGTCCAACCTTCCCCACGACCCGGTCCATTTCAAACCGGGTCGACCCAATCCATAACCCAAATACCCAACACCCCCTATCTTGCATTTCAAAAAAAAAAAAAACAAAAAAAACCCAAACCCTGCTAAGCTATCCCCCCCCCCTTCTTTCTCTTCATCTTCCCCAAAGCTCCAAACCCCACCTCCCATGGCTGCCCTTTACCCTCCATTCTCACGTCCAAACGACCCCTCGCGTCTTCATCTTCTCCACGGCAAGCTCAGGCTCATCCATGGCTGCCCTTAACTTCACCATCGTTGCCCTTGCTTCATCTTCTTCGTCGAGCTCAAGCTTGAGCTCAGGTTGCCATGGCTGCCCCACCCCGTCACCACCTGATGCTGCCGCTGCTTCGTCATCTTTCTTTGGCACCAACGAACCAGTCCAAACGACAAGCAGTTCCGTCAAAATAAAACAGTCCATCGTCGACGACCATCCTCGCCATGAACGAGCCCGCCTGCCAGCTCCTCTGTGCCGCTGCTGCTGCATCGTCTGCTGCTTCAGCTGCGTTGCTGCTGCTACTCCGTCGAGCTCCACCAGCAGCGACTTCCATACCTGGACCCGACAAGTTTACATACCCGTTTGTCCTTAAGGCTTGTTCGAAGTTGCGATATGCCCAGCTCGGGAAACAGATTCATGGGTTGATTTTAAAGTTGAGGTCGTCAAAACAGTCCATACATAGTTCGAGTTCGTCGTTGGTCAGTCGTTGTTCGTCGTTTCGATCCGGTTAGTGGATTTTTTTTTAAGTTTCATTTTGTCCATATTTTTGTTTAATATTTTTCGATCCAAAATCGATAAATGTTCAATTCTTGTTTTTGTTCATCGTTGAAATAATTTTCTAGTTTGTTCATATATTTAATTTTCAGATTCAAATGAAAATTTAATTAATTATTTTTCAGTTTATTTCATGTTAATTTTATTTATTTTTGTAAAAAAGAATTGTTAGTTTAATTTTAATATTGTTAGATTTAGTTTAAATCATTTGGATCTGTCATGTTTGTTGTTTAATTCATGTTCATTTTGTTTGAAGTTCGTTTTTAATTCAATAATTTAATGTGAAGTTATGTTTTGGTTTTTTTAAATTCTTTTTGATTCAATGTATCTTTGTTATAATTTTGTTGGAATTAATTTAAAAAAAAGGTCAATTGATTATTTGAAGTTTAGTGATTTGAATATGTTTATTTATTCTGTTTAAGCTTGATTTGAGTTTAATTCGAATTTGAATAAAACTTGCTTGTTATTGTTGTTGAATCTTTTCATTTATGTCCATACTTTGTTTGATTGTTCTTGAATCCGAAATTAGTATAAGTTTGATTTTCTTGTTTATTGTTTATCATTTGTGATTATTTCTTGAGTTTGTCTCATGATCTTGTTTAAGTTTAATATAGAAATTGTTGGTTGTAATGTTGTTAGATTTAATTTTAAGTTCAAATGATTATTGAATTTAGAAATCTGAATATACTTGTTTGTTTTGTTGATTGTTGAATCTGAAAGAAGGTTTGTTTGTTGTTAAAAAATATTGTTCAATCAAAATAATTTTAGTTGTTCTTTGTTGTTCATCAATTAGTTTGAATTTGTTGTTGAAGATTGTTTAGAAATTGGTCACATTTGCTGTATTTTGGTTGAAATTGATTAGGTGAATTGGTTATAGCTGATGGGGGTAGCTTGGTAATTGCAGTACGTTCAGTGGTAAAATGGTAATTGTAATAAGGCCGGAGGGGTAGTTTGGGAATTGTACATTTTGAATAATTCTTTATGTTAAGCATAGAGGACAAATTGTAATGAGGTGTGGGTGATATAATTGTTTATGTTAGGCATGGGGAACAAGACATAATGGGTTGAGAATAATTCTTTAGTTTAATATAGTGGGGGACAAAATATTAGGTAGTGGGATTAAAAGGGGGATGAGTGGGAAGATAGTGGGTTTGGTAGGGGAAAATGGTTGTTTTATTAATTGATTAAAGGGTTTGGGATGGGATATAAATGAAAGAACTTGATCAGATTTTTGGACAAAAAAGAGGACGGACAGATAGAGAGAGAGAGAGAGAAAAAAAGAGCTGAATATTTAAGAGAGAAAGAAAATTCCGAAAAATATTAAAACTTTCAAAAAAAAGAAAAAGAAAAAAAAATAAAAATAAAAAAGGAGTTGGAAATTAGAAGAGAGATTAGTACACACCTGATAAATATTCTGATATACGGGTTTAGAAATTAAGGGTTAAACATTAATTAGCCTTTCAAATCTGAAAATTCCCTTGGTTTCTGTCCGTTGTTTGTTGTCGGTGTTTCTGGATTTTATTTTGATTTTCAAATCTGTTCCTGGGCTATTGTTGTTGGGCTGTTGTTGTTGTGCTGTATTGTTATTACTGCTGCTGATTCTCATCTTCATCTTCTTTTGCTTCCAATATCAGGTACTCAACTGACACGCTGGTTATTGTAAACCGAAATATGAAGCATGAATACGAAAATGAAGAGTTGAAATTCTAAATTTAATTTAATTATATTCTGAATTTTATTTGTATGTATAAATTATTTAGCTTGCAAAAATCAGAATCATGTAGCTATTTAATATATATAGTGGAACATCCGACGATAGCTTAACGGTTGAACTATCTATATATTGCCTAAAAATAAATAAATGGTGTAGTAACTCCGCCTAGTCAAAACAAAAAATCAAACGAATAGGCCATTTAGGAACTTGGTAGGAATATTGTTTAGTTAAATAATATTGGTTAATTTCAGCATGTAAATGGTCTAGGATTAAAATTAGATTGCTAAGTTTTTTTTTAATTTGACAAACTGAGAACATGCCTAGTATAATGTAACTAGGTAGTAACATGTGAATAAGACGGCCCAGGTCTAGTTTTATGTCATACACGTTGGGCCTGGGCCCGCAGTGGCAACGGACTGTCCTGTTTGCATCATTTTCAGATTTTATGAATCATATTCGAAACTCATCTATAACAACTCAAGCATGTAAATAAATTAAGACATTTTCTCTTTTATTTTGTAGAGACAAATTTAATAAGAGAAAAATGTAGGCATTTTAGGACTGTCCTTTAAAAATAAAATGAGATGAGCCTCGCCCAATAAAATGCACCAATTGCGGGGCCCTCAATAAATGTTTAATTGAATATTTAGAATTCGGGATGGACTGTTTAGTGAATTCCACGGTCTTACCCAGAAATAATAATACGCTAATCGCTTTAGGCACGATTTTAATAATAATACATTCCTAAACACGGGTGTGCATTTCATGCGACCCAAATCCAAGTCCCAAAACATCAAATAAAATGTGTTCCGGATTGTGGGTGCATTTCATGTGACGCAGTCCAAAGACGTATTTTAAGCGATGTTCACATTCTTTTAAAAATAATAATAATAAAGTGGTAAAAAGTTAAAATTGGCACATCGGTTCATAATTGTATTAAAATAAGATAAATAAGCCGAATATGACAGTTGAGCGACCGTGCTAGAACCACGGAATTCGGGAATGCCTAACACCTTCTCTCGGGTTAACAGAATTCCTTATCCGGATTTCTGGTATGCAGACTGTAATATGGAGTCATTCTTTTCCTCGATTCGGGATTAAAATTGGTGACTTGGGACACCCTAAATCTCCCAAGTGGCGACTCTGAAATAAATAAATAAATCCCGTTTCGATTGTCCTTTAATTGGAAAAAATTCCTTGTACCCTCGCGGGGGCGGAAAAAGGAGGTGTGACAGTGAATGAGGAACTTGGTTCCTTAGTTCGTAAGTCCTCAAAGAAACTTACGTTTCCAAAGTCCAGGAAAAAGTCACATGTGAGTGAGATGAGTTTGAGCAATGTTGAGGGTGAAAAATCTAGTGAGAAAGTAGTTGAGTAATCTGGTGAGAGAGTAGTTGAGGAGTCTGGTGAAAGAGTGGAGGAGTTTGCTGAGAAGGTGTCCAAGAAATCTGCAGACAAAGGGAAGAGTGTGAGAAAATCAGTGAAGCGAAAGGCTGGTGCCAATAAGGAACGTGGTTCCTCCAAGAAGGCCAAAATGAATGTGGCCAAGGACGAGGAAGGGAAAATTTGAGAAACCGGAAGGTGCTGCGGGGACGCACATTTGCCCCTAATATTCTTGACATGTCAGGAATGCGCCAACTGGCTGACATCTATGAATTGCAACAGTGGACACATTTGTTCACAAGTGACAGTTCCAAAGTGTATGAGGCAGAGGTGCGTAGTTTCTATGCCGACTTCTTCATATTTGAGGATGATAACATCTGTATGAAGGTGAATGGTGTTGATTTTGTGATGGATACTACTGCACTAGGAACCATCTTGGACATGCCTACTAGCGGAATGTCCTCTATTGAGGGGACTTGTTCTTCGAAATTCATAAATGTTATCTTGAAGAATAAGGCAGTACAACAAGGGAAACGGGTACACAAGAAGGACCTCCTTCTAGTATACCAACTAATGTTTGAAATGGTGAACAAAGTTCTGCTCCCACACGTTGAAAGACGTTCTATTACATCATGAGCAGACTTGGTTCTCATGGAAGCACGGGTCTTATGATAGAGCACATGAAGGAAGTGGCTGAGTTTAAGGATGGCAATCATGGGCTGCCTTACAGGTTCCTCCTCACTAAAGTATTTGAATTCTTCAAAGTCCATTTGGGAAAGGCTAAAGTGGATACTCGCAAGCAAACCTTCTCCAAGACCACCTTAGAAGAGTGTGAGTGCATTGATAAGAGGGAAGGGATTGGCAGCAATTCCACTATCTCTCAGCTAATTAACACTCAGAATAGTGCCACTAAAGAGATAAGGAAACTGAAGGCATGGAATGCCATTCTCGAAGATCGACTCAGTCAGGTTCAGGAGGCACCTGGTTCCAGCAGTTCCCAAAGCACAGAGGTTGCATGTCTGACAAAGGAAAATGCTGACCTTAGAAAACAGGTTGAGGGCCTGAAGGAGAGGCTACTCAACGAGCAGGTGTCAACAAATGCTCGAATGGACATCCTTCTTAGAACCCTTGCCTCTTCATTTGGGCCTTCCCCTTCCAGTGCTCCTTAAAAGTCGTTGCCTTCCCAGTGTCAAGTTCAAGTATATGTTATCTTATTTGGTTCCCCTGTGTTAGATATGTTTATTAATGGCTGGTACCTTTTTGTTGTTTTATTTTGTGGGTAGTTACTAACATCTAGAACTGTTCCTGTTTTATTTTCAAAAATTAATGAATATTTCGTCCTTTTACTGTGCATGACTTGCTTTTTTGCTTTATCTTCAGTTATGTTTGTGTGCACACATGTGGCATGAGTTAATCATGCTAGACTTCTTTTTGCTTATTGCTTGCTACTGATCTTTTTATGATGCCAAAAGGGAGAAAGTTAATTAAGGGGGAACAAGATGGGGAACAAATTCAAGGGGAATACAGGAAATACGTATACCATTCTGGTTCTTAAAGGGAGCTTCAATTATAAGTTTGTCATCATCAAAAAGGGGAAAATTGATAGGTTATATACATCCTTGTTATGTTTTGATGATGTAACAAACTTAATAATAAGAACCAGATAAGGAACCTATTACACATCCTCAAGTACTTAAGGAAAATAAGTCTCAAGTTGGGGACGTGGTTCAACTCTTCAGAGTCAAAGAAACAACAAAGGGAACAGATGATCACCAGTTCCTTTGCTAACTGTACCAGTCAACCCCCCAACTACCATAAAGTTACTGCCTGCATACGCAACAGCGCAAACAATGCAACAGTCAAATTTATGGGGAATGCCCTTATACCAAACATGCTTGCATCATTCAAGTGATGTCACCTATGTAATATTAACATTGAAGCAAAGGAAAACAAGTAACTTGCACATTCAAGAATCCATTAAGCACTCTCTCAAGTGTGTGTCAATCCTGCAAGTGTTACTCAAGGCCATCAAAAACAAAGAACAACATAACGAAGGACCAGTTTCCTGTATTGAGTCATTGCATGTCCTTAGTTGTGTTGCACCTTTGTTAAAGTACTTTACTTGTAATTCCTACTTAGCTTAGTTAGAAGCATTGTGTAGGAAACCTTTTGTAAAATCATAAACCTTGTGTGTGTCTTGGCTAGAGTTAGTCGAGTTGTAAGCTTTGTAATAGAGTTATTGCTAAGGGGCTTGTAATAGAGTTGTTCCAAGTTAGTGACGGATTAAGAAGTTAATTCTCAGGTTACAATAGGTTGTAATCTGAAGTTTGCTCAACAGTAAAGTTGAAATCCTACAAAGATAGGTCGTGTTTTTAAATCCCGCGAGCTGAGAGTTTTCCACGTAAAACTCTATAGCGTCATTTACTTACTGCTATGTGCGTGTGTTCTTTGGAAATTAAGAGACAACCTAATTCTCTACGCAGTTTGATGGACCTTTAGTTTCTTTCCCAAACACTCCCTGAAGTGCTCCAATCTCAATCAAAGTTAGATCAGTTAAATGTAACATCAAACTCGCTGAAAGCGACATAAAGAATCGGACCCATCATTAGCACAATTATACGAGTGGGCAGACATGCCAGTTTTACGATGGAAATTTGGTGGATTATTATTAGTTTTTTTCCCTTTACTTTTGAGGACTTAAAAAAAGATTTACGTCACTTGCTCTATTCATAAATCATATGCTTCTTCTGCTAAGTTGCCTAAGATTAACCATGGTAGATCTTGAAAAACATAGAAAAGATATATTTCCCCTACTGATTTAATAAGACACTTACTAATTTGGAAGACAAACAATTTTCATTAGATTAAGAAGATGATTTCTTTAATTGAATTGATTTTCATAAAGATATTTTATGTCGAAAATGTTTCACCGGAAGCCAAACAAAGTTGTCTGCTTTCATTTTTAAGGAAGAAAACTAGAGTCTAGCATAGTAGGTTTCCTTTGTCTCCTTTTGGATATGCTGTGGCCTCATGTCATGTTTATGTATTCAAAATCGCCTATTTATGTCAAACCAATATATATCTAGATAATATGTTTTATATATTACTTTTGCTACTTATACTGCAATTAATTAATATACCTTTATGCTTCAATATTTATTTAACTGTAATTAATAATGTAATTTAATATGAACGTCAAGTGCGAATAAGTTTTTTATATTTATGTTGCTGACCTCAAGTTCATGTGATTTCATGGCGCAAGTTTCATCGACATTACCACCAACTTTTTTTCCTTTCAATCTATGATCCATGTGATATATGATAAGGGTGTGGCATTAAGTAGGCCACTGCCTGTCCATAATTGCGATCCCATTACGCAAAAGAATTTATGGCCACATTGCCTAATGGTTATGCATATGGTAGCATCGTACTTTTGGTTGAGTTACCAATAAGAGTATCAATTTTAATGGTCTCCATTTTGATATGATGTGTCTTTAGCATATATATGGACCAGCCATATACAAAAGGGCCACATAATAATTTGACAGCCGATTAATGATAAGAGTTGTGGAAAATATCATTGAAGGCTATAGTTACTAGGGATCTTTTCTTCAAGAGTGAAAAGCAATTAACACATGTATAACAAATTTGCCTCTATCGTTAATATGTTGGTAGCTAATTACTCCCCGACGGAAAAAGTTAGCTTTTGAACATACAATTCACCAACAATTACTAGCATAGTCGACTTGTGCAATAGAGCTCAAATTAAAGCACCTCTTAGGTTGAGTAATCAGTCTTGTCTTTAGTCTAGATCATAAAAGAAAAATTGAGATATATATTTGATGGAGCGATGAAAAGGATAGTCACTAAATATAACAAATTAAAGTGAGTTTCAAATTGACAAGAGGAAGTAGCTAGCAAAAGTTTTAGGGATAGATGAGTTGCACCTATAGGCTATAGTGAAAAAAGAAAAGCATAAAGGGAATTGATGTTGATACTCCATGTGATAATCAGAGAGGCACATGCAAATACCAAAGTATCACTTAAAAAAGAACACTTTTTTCTTTAAGTGTTTTTTCTTCTTCTCCTCCCCACACTCCCAAGAAATTAATTGGTGGTGTGACCATATATCCTTATCTTATCACTTTCCAAATTCCTTTTAATATTTTTATTCCTCAATCAACTTGGTCACATCAAAAATTTGACTTAGGGACCGTTTTCGTTTATATCTCGTTTTTTGAATTTAATAAATCTCTCCTTATATGAGTTTCATGTAATAATTGTGGCTTATCAATATAGAGCTGTGGATTTTCAATGCAGATTCAGAATGAGAATAATGTCATATTAATATTTACGTTTTAATCATTTTTAAGTATACAGTCAATAAGAATATCATATAGATAATCTCAACTCAAATTGTTTGAAACTGAGGCATTGTGGTAATTATTGGTAGAGTTTGAGTCGAAAATAATAAGGATCCGCAAAATCCGCTCTAAATATGTATATACTTGTTATTAGGAGCGTACAAAGGAAACCAACAAACCGTACCAACCCGATAATCCGAGAAAAAAACCCGACTATGGTTTGATTTGATTTGGTTTGGTGTTGGAAAAAAAAACCCGAACATAATTGGTTTGGTTTAGTTTTAACTAAAGAAAGTCAAACCGAAACCAAACCAACCCGACATTATATATATAGAAGTTTTAGATATATTTAATATATAAATATATTTATTGTGATGTAATTTATAAATATTTCTTAAAAATTTTGATAAATTTATCTTTTAAGGTATTATTTTAAGGTTGAACTTAGAACTTTTGACTGTTCCAATAAGTTTTATAGCCATTAATATTACTAAATTAAATAATGTTAACAAAAACCCAAACCAAAATCAAATCAACATTAATGCTAACAAAAAATATTCAATTCAATAGTCAATACTACGAACAAGAATGTAATGAATATTTATTTTTTGTTTTGCAATAATTTAGATAACAATGCATAACCTATTTTTATCTTTTCTTTAGCGTTTAGTCACGTAATTAATACTCCCTTATTAGTCTACTTACTTTAGCATGACTTAGCACTTTTAGATTATGTTTATTTTTATTATGGTTTTTTAATTAGCAATATTCTTATTACATAATTTTATTGTTTTTATTGTTGAATATTTTAGTATAATGCCATGACACATCTCATATTTTGTATTATTTTCTTGAAAAATACTTTATATAGTTGTATCTTACAAGGATTAAAGAATATTTTGAGTACAAGTTATATGTTTTGTTCCACGAAGATTTTACCGGGGAAAAAAAACCCCGAAAAAATCCGAGAAAAACCGATATTGAAAAACCCGAGTTTTATTGGTTTGGTTTGGTCTTTAGATTTAATAACCCGACACAATTAGTTTGGTTTGGTAATCGTAAAATCCGAACCAACCCAACCTATGTACGCCCCTAATTGTTATTAGTCTTATTTAGGATCAAAGTACATTTTTCGAATGTGGAACGTAACATTAAGTTTTGTTAAGCATTAAATTCTCAGGCCAAATCCTAGTACTTTTAGAGCAGAATGACAACTGTTAGATGTCGGCACAATTATCTATAACTTCATATATTATACTCCTATGGAGTTTTTTTTCCACAAATAATAAATAAACTAAGTTCTTATTTATAGATACTTTATTCTGTTTGTAAATCGAAGTATAGAGATATGGTTGAGATGAGAACACTATACTATGATGTTTCCTTCCATTTTAATCTGACAATTTTAAACATTATACTATGCTAAAGATAAATTTGCCACTGATTGCATCATATATATATATATATTCATTAGCAATGGCAGCGTTAGAGAATTTTTACCAAAGAAAATCAGAATATAAATATTATTACCAAATGTTGTTGAAAATCAAACCAAGAACTTATCCAAAGGCGAAGGGAGAGGCCCCTCAAAAGAGAACGTCTAGGAGAAAATTAAAATAGCCCCCCGTTTCTTTTCTTTTTTATTTTCTATTCTTTATTCCAATTTAACCAACTAGGAGTAATGTCTTCCATTCCCCACTTAAAAAGATTACAAGTACAACCTAACCAAAAAGTTGCCTTTTTCTTAACTTCTCTTTTATCCATTTTCCAAACAATTACACATATAATAAATATATTTCAATTTCTATATATTGATACTGTACAGGAATTTTTATACTTAAATTATTTAAATAGTATTTCCTATGTCTCATTATATGTTATACTTTTATTTTTATTATGTCCAAAAGAATAGAGGCAATCGAGCAATTAAATTTTATAGGTTCAACATTTAACGTTTTTAGCATTGAACCTATTATATTCTTATAGTTATGGATTCATATCTACTATTTCTTATAATTTATGGATGTTTACACATCTCTAAATTTATGCACCGCTTCGAAAGTTACAGGCTCAATTGAACCCATGGCTATAATGCTACTTCTGCTACCACAAAAGAATGTAAAAATAGCACGGACTAGCTAGTTTTCGGACTGATCATTGAAAATAGTCAGCATTTGCAAAGTCATTAAAAAATAGCCACTATTTTGCTGCAACACAGAAAGTTCCAGCATAATATACTGGAGATCAGTGCACCTGTGTATGAACTTCCAGCATATTATGCTGGAACTCCAACACGCGAAAAGTTCCAGTATAATATACTTGAGACTAGAGCACTGATGCTCCAATCTCCAGTATATTAGGTTGGACCGGTATATTTTACTGGAAATCCAGTATAATTTCGTATTTTGAACAGTATTTTCGTTCAGATTTTTCCTTACATGAAAAGTGGCATTTCGATAATTTTTGAAACTGTGGCAATTTTGAATGATCACTTGTAAATCTGGCTATTTTTGAATTTCTCCCCAAAAAAATATTATATTTCTATATTTAGAGACAATATAACTTAGACTTTCTATTTTATCCTTATTGAGATTATTTATAGTCACACAATAGTGTATGGTTTCTCTTTTAGATTACAAGTCAAACAAAGCTACATAAACTGGGACGGAGGAAAATACCGACATATAATTGTTCGCGATAGTTGGATTAATGACTTGAAAAATAAGACATGCTTACATGATGTTAAAAAACACTAATACAAATTCATACACTAACCACATATATAACTTAAATCCTTTATAAATAGCAATACATCAAGATTCATCTTTCTGATCAGTTCTTTATTCAAGAAATGGCCTTCCAATTCAAGAATCAAAACCCTAAACAAACTCACCACAATATGTCATCTATATACTCTAGCCCATTCAACCAAATGGAAAACCCTGCCTTATTATCATTGCTCCAACTTAGTACCACAAATCATCATCATCATCAGAATCATAGTAGTAAAAACAATAGAGACACCAAGAAAAGTAGAAAATCCTCAAGTAGTGGTGGTGGCATTCTTCGTATGTTTAAACTCCTTCCCATGTTAACAACTGGTTGCAAAATGGTAGCCTTATTAGGTCGTCCAAGGAAGCCAATGTTAACTGATAAAGCAACCACAGGGACTTTATTTGGTTACAAAAAAGGCAGAGTTAGTCTAGCTATTCAAGAAGATCCACACCGTCTTCCCATTTTCGTGATCGAGTTGCCGATGCTCACCGGAGTTTTTCACAAAGAAATGGGATCAGATATAGTAAGATTGGCTCTTGAAAGTGAGACAAAGACACCTAAGAAGAAGGTATTGGAGGAGTTTGTTTGGGCTGTTTATTGTAATGGTAGAAAATTTGGGTATTCTATAAGGAGGAAAAATATGACAGATGATGAAGTTCATGTTATGCAACTACTGAGAGGTGTTTCAATGGGTGCAGGTGTTCTTCCTTGTCCACCTGATCAGAAAGAGAGTGCTGCTGATGGAGAAATGACTTATATGAGAGTAAGATTTGATAGGGTGGTTGGATCAAAAGATTCAGAAGCTTTTTACATGATAAATCCTGATGGTGCATCTGGCCAAGAATTGAGTATTTTCTTTGTTAGAGTTCATTGAAACTTAAAGAATATAGTAGTTTGCATGATAGATCACCAAGAAGTGTAATGGGATAGTTCGGATTCCTTCATTAGGTCTCGGATTTGAGCCCTGATAATGAAAAACATAGCTTCTTGATAGGAAATGCTTTAACTTCCTGCGTAAAGATTCCAAACGTAAATCCAAATTAGTCGAGTCAGCCAGTGGTTCGTAAACCCTTGAAGGTTTAGGTAATTAAATTCTTTTGCCCTCTATTTTGTTTCTAGAGTTAGTAGAATGTCTAGAACACAAGGTGATATGAATTGGTTTGAGTTGTATTTGCCTCGAAAATAGAGGGAAAAAATACTTTATCTAGATTTCTACCATCCGTTAAGTTTTTTTATTTGGAAAATTTGCAGTTTTCGTGTTTAACGTATATAATACTTCAAAAAAAAAACTTAGGTGCACCGATTGTGAAAATTGATGACATGGAATTATTGAAACTTGGAAAGGTGAAAATGAAGAACAAAGAAACATCAATTCTCGTTAGAAGTTCAGGTACATGACTGTGTCTGTTAGGTTCATTCAAGCCCACTACCAAGAGTTATAGTGGAGTGATGAGCATGGGCGGAGCCACAGTGTTGGATGCGGGTTTGGCCGAACCAGTAGCTTTTGTTCATGCTTAGAGGTCTTAGATTCAAGGCTTGATTTTGGAGTCATCTTTATTAGGCAGCGATTCCCTGCACGAATCCGGATTTATCAGTAAAGGCCCGATGCAGGTACCGAAAGTTTTGAAACCGAAAAAAATTCATCTAAGGCATATTTTGAAAAGTAGCTGCCCAAAACATGAGCAACGTAACCGTCTGTTTTTTGTTTTTAATTTTGTTGCTTTCTTTTGTTTCGTGTGTTTGTTTTCTTTTCTTGTGTTTTTTTTCTATATAAGTTGCCAAAATTGCAGAATGAGTTATCCTGCAAATTTGATTAATCGCAACATCTTCATTGATATTACTAATTTAATTTCAAAAGTGCTTCCTACCTAGCAGTATCCAGCATAAGGTTCATAATCTCGCCCTCTCACTGCAACAAGAGAAAAGGTAGAAAAAACTGCAGCATTTATAAGAAAATTTTATATTTGAACTTGTTTTAAAGACTTACCCATTCAGAGGCGAATTTAGGATTTTTAAAATATGGGTGCACTACTAAAAAAAAGAAAAAAAATATTTTAAGTGGGAATTGATCCTTGTTCTTCAAGGTAAATAACTTATCTTTGAACCACTCAGTCTTTTTGGAGCATGTGTGCCAATAGATAATATCACACCAATTCTAGAGAATATGTACATAAAATACCTAGTTTGACCATGGTTTCACGTCATTGGCGGAGCCAGGATTTGAAAGATTTGAAGTTCATGGGTTCGGAGATTCTAATCATTTTAAGTTACTGAATTTGAAATGAATAATTTATACATATTCAATAAATTTTTAAAAATAAATATAGGGTTTGAACCAAAGCTATTGGGTTCGGTCGAACTCAAAGGGAACATGCTGACTCCACCCCTGGTTCACGTGCCCCATATTTTAGGCCTAGATCCGCCCTGCTTACAATCTCATAGAACTCATGCAAATTTAACAAAAAATTGATATAATGGAAGTAAAAAAATATCTCTCCCTCTCTCTCTCTCTCTCTATATATATATATATATCAATTATTTTGCGATTAAGTTTCTATATTTATATGTTTACTTTAGGTCTTACCTTTTCCTAGCTAGAAGTCTTTCTGATTATAAATGTTTTGTTTTCTGTTTTCACAAATCAAAAACGATTAAAACTTCTACAAATCTTCTGCAAAAAACGCAATTATGTCGAAAATCCCGATTATGCTACAATTTTGTGATTCTCCTATATGCTCTTGTTGCTCCTTACGAAACTGCTATGCTAAATATGGAATCCAGAAAAATATGCTGAAGGATAGATCTTTCTAAGAAATTTTGTAGATAATTTGCAGAAACATTGAAATTCTGTAGATAATTTGTAGAAACATTGAAATTCTGTATTTTCATATTAATTTTTCAAATGATATGTAGTTTTGGTGTAGATTAAATGTAGAAAACAAGCCATTGTAAGTCTTATTTGACTCATTCCTCACAT